>NW_026652294.1:27730783-27748565 GCF_009828535.3 Hylobates moloch | reverse complement strand
CCTGGGTTCACACCATTCACCTGCCTCAGCCTCCCGAGTAGCTGGGACTACAGGCACCCGCCACCACACCCGGCTAATTTTTTGTATTTTTAGTAGAGACAGGGTTTCACTGTGTTAGCCAGGATGGTCTCAATCTCCTGACCTCGTGATCCTCCCTCCTTGGCCGCCTAAAGTGTTGGGATTACAGGCGTGAGCCACCGCGCCTGACCAGGTTAACATTTTTTAAACATTTTAAACTTACATAAAAATTGATAGGAAAAAGGCAGACAATCCATTAGACAAATGGCAATGGGTATAAGTAGGCGATTCACGGAAGAAAACATTCGGAAGTGGATGCTGAGCGTCTGAGTAGATACTGACCCAAGGCAATGATGAGATGCTGCTGTCACCCAGCAATGGATGGGGAAGGGCGAAAAGCACAGCTCTGTGCTGGGGAAGTTTCAGGACGCTTCTGGGCTGGCAGACCCGGTGGATGGGAGTGGGAACTGCTAGGCTGTTTTTGGAAAGTAATCTGGCAGTGTTTTCAAACTGTTAAAAAAAAAAAAAAAAGTTATATCCTTTGACCCAGCAATTCCATTTTTGATTATCTATCCCAGAGAAATTAAACCACCAGTATTTAAGAAACTTTCATACTCGAGAAGATACACTTTCTGTGTGTTTAAGAAACCCCTAATGTGTTTTACTTCCCGTTCCCCCACCCAATTTATTTTTCTTCTCTAACAGTCTAGATTTTTGCATAGCAGCGTTTTCTATGAGAAATGCAGCTGAGTCCTGCCTGTTGAGGGTTATCTCAGGGACCTGTAGCTGGTCCAGGATTGCATCTCAACTTAATGGCTTCAGCGATCAGCCCAGCCTGGACTTCTGGGCATGAGTTCTCCTCTGTCCTGGAGACAGCCAGCCTGTCACCCGCACACAAGCTCCAGCTACTCGGCCTCTCTCCTAGGCCAGTGGCCCACCCTCACCGCCTGCTGGGTTCTCGATTCTTCGGCTGTCCCGGATCCCACACCTCTGCTGGGTTCTCGATTCGGCTGTATCGGATCCCACACCTCTTCTCTCCTTTCTTGCTGATCTTGGTCCCCTTTTTGCCACAGACTGGGTCAGATGACTTCTGCCTCCAGCTGGCCCCGGTCTTCCCCTCCCGACCCCTCCTGCTGCCTGTTGAATTTCTTTAGGGAGCACCCCCGTGGCTGAACCCTGGATGATGGGGATTGGAAGTTTGGAGAGCACCCTGAGGGTCACTAATCCCCTCTCCAATGCCATTGGCCCGTCCTGACAGCCGGCCTGTGTGCCACATTGATGTTTAGACACCCTGCCCTGCTAGAAGTTCTTCCAGGCACTGCTGGCCCATGCGTGCCTGTGGCCTGGCTTGCATTCCTGACCTCCCCCCGCACCCCGTCCCCGATCTGGCCCTGCCCCCGCCTGCTCCCGGGGCACACGTGCTCACCAGCCCAGCCCAGCCGAGCCGTCATGATCTCCGCGTGCCCTGTGCCTCCCCAGGTGCCCTCTGCCCTCCCTGCCCAACATGTTTTCCTCCATCCTCAGCCTCACCAAGGCCCAGCCCTCCTTCCCAGACTCACCTAGCACTGGTCGTTTTGCAATATGTTCCAAGACTGGGCAGCGTTTACACCTTCTGTTTAACTGGTTTCTCTGGCACTGCTCCAGCAGGGAAGGGAGCTGGTACTGCCAGGTGGGGATGGAAGCCCAGGTTCCCCTCAGCCTTGCTGGCAGCGGAGTCAGGGGCTGCTTGGTATTGCCGGGTGGGTGGGGGGTACAGCTCCCGCCAGGCCTCTGCTAAGGCCACCTTGGCGGGGGGTGGAGGTGCTTCCTTGCCGCTCCCCACATGCACTCCCCTAACAGCATGTGGATGGAGTGTGGGCACCTTGCAGCTCAGTGTCAGCGAAAGCCCTGACTCCCCGCCAGGCCTCCTGTTACTCCACTCCAGCAAGGAGGAAGGGGTACCTCGCCAGTGCAGGGTGGGGGCCCGGGCTGGGCTGCCCCTTTGTCTCCACCGATGCCTGGTGGGCATGAGACTTTTTGCCAGCTGGCGCTGATGGGGGTTCCAGCTTCCTGCGTGGCCTCCCCTGTACGGCCCTGGCAGAGGTTGTGGGGTGCCTGCTCACAACCTCTCAAGGGTGGAAGTCTAAGCTGCTAGTTGGCCATGTGGGCTTGGTTGGAGGGCTTGGCCCGTTTTTTTCTGGGGTAGGTTGTTACTGTCTCAAAGTTTTCTGTCTTGCAAGGCTGTCCCTTCCCTGGCTAGACTGAGTTGGTTTTCACTTGGGCTCTGTGTTTGTACCTGTTGGCATTTCCAGGTTTCAGGCTGCTCCAGTTCCAAATCCAAGATAGACGAGGCAAAGGAAACCCCCGGGGGACCGCTGTGTGTCTTTCTCGGATCCTAGGCCCTGAACAGCTGCCTTTTCTCCGCCCGTCAGTCTTCTTATGTTTGTTTCATGTGCGATGTCCAGGGCTTCACTTAATAGGAGGAGTAGGAAAAGCACAGCTAATCCATCCTCCCAGAAGCGGAAGGTTCTTGTGCATTAAAACAATTTCTTTCTCTCTGCTCTTTAGAATAGATTCTTTCTGCTGACCTATTTTCAACTTCACTATTCCTCTATCCGATTCATTCTGCTACTAAGCCTATTTGGTGATTTTTAAATTTCAGATACCGTACTTTCCAGTTTTAAAATTTTCCTTTTGGTTCCAATAGTTTCCATTTCTTTCCTGAAAACTTTTTTTTTTTTTTTTTTTTGAGATAGAGTCTCACTCTGTTACCCAGACTGGAGTGCAATGGCGTGATCTCGACTCACTGCAACCTCTGCCTCCTGGGTTCAAGCAGTTCTCGTGCCTCATCCTCCTGAGTAGCTGGGATTACAGGTGCCCGCCACCACGCCTGGCTAATTTTTTATTTATTTATTATTTTTAGTAGAGACAGGGGTTTGCCATGTTACCCAGGCTGGTCTTGAACTCCTGAGCTCAGGCAATCTGCTCGCCTCAGCCTCCCAAAGTGCTAGGATTACAGGCATGAGCCACCACTCCCAGCCTCTTTCCTGAAAACTTTAAGGATGTTCAACTGTGTCTCAGTGAGCATGGTTATAACAGCTGCTTTGTTTGTTTGTTTGTTTGTTTGTTTGTTTAGAGACGGAGTCTCACTCTGTCACCCAGGCTGGAGTGCAGTGGTGCGATCTTGGCTCACTGCAAGCTCCACCTCCCGGGTTCACGCCATTCTACTGCCTCAGCCTCCTGAGTAGCTGAGACTACAGGCGCTCGCTACCATGCCTGGCTAATTTTTTGTATTTTTAGTAGGGACAGGGTTTCACTGTGTTAGCCAGGATGGTCTCGACCTCCTGCCCTCATGATCCACCTGCCTCGGCCTCCCAAAGTGCTGGGATTACAGGCGTGAGCCACCACGCCTGGCCAAAGACTACTTTGAGGTCTTTGTCTGATAACATCAACATCTGGGTCATCTCAGGTTTGACGTCTTTTGATTACTCCCTTGAGAACGTTAACATTTCCTGGTTCTTGGTGTGCTGATTTATTGTGGGTTGTTTCCTGGATATTTGGAACATGATTTTGTAAGGCCAAGTCCTGTTCATGTTTTTTGGAGGCTGGTGTTGTGCATGCCTGTAGTCCCAGCTACTCAGGAGGCTGGGGCAGGAGGAGCATTTGACGCCAGGAATTCGAGGTTACGGTGTTCCATGATTGTACCACTGTACTCCGTCCTGAGTGACAGAGCAAGACCCTGTCTCTTAAAAAAAAATTAATAAAAAATAAAGTCATTTGGACAATTTT
This sequence comes from Hylobates moloch, assembly GCF_009828535.3. Taxonomy (NCBI): domain Eukaryota; kingdom Metazoa; phylum Chordata; class Mammalia; order Primates; family Hylobatidae; genus Hylobates; species Hylobates moloch. The sequence goes on along the minus strand of NW_026652294.1, from coordinate 27,744,779 downwards.
TCTATTTAATTAAATTAATTAATTTATTTATTTACAGTCTCACTGTTTCCCAGGCTGGAGTGCAGCGGCTCAGTTTTGGCTCACTGCAGCCTCTTGAGCACAAGCCGTCCTCCTACCTCAGCCTCTCAAGTAGCTGGAACTACAGGCATGTACCATCGTTCTGGCTAATTTTTAAAAATTATTTTGTAGAGACAGGGCCTCACTGTGTTGTCCAGGTTGGTCTCAATCTTCTGGCCTCAAGCAGTCCTTCCGCTTCAGCCTCCCAAAGTGCTGTAATTACAGGCATGAGACACCAGACCCAGCCAATTTTTCTTTTTCAAAAGCAGGTGCTCAGCCTGGCTGGGTACAGATGGCAGGTCTGTCTCACGTGGCGAGGGAGGTGGGCCCTGGCTGTCCGGACTCCGAGGCCCTGGCTGCCCTGTTTTGGTCCCTCAGGAGTGAGGCTGGACTCATCTGGTCATTCTCAGAGCCAAGTATTCCTGCTCCAGCCCCCTCTGCTCTAAGCGTCCCTCTGCCCTCAGCACACCCTGGCTTCTCTGGGACAGGGGCCTGCACCCACCCTGCTGCCCCATAGCTCAGACGTCCCCGAGGCCAGAGCTGGAGATAAACCTGGCTCCCAGCTGCTGACTCTGCACCCCGGCCTCTCCAGCCAGCGGGCCTGCCGCTGTGGATCTCTAGTGTCCCCGGTTCATTGCCTGTTTCTTCTATCTCGTCCTGAGCTATCAGTCATAGCGGGTGGGAGAGACAGGCGGTCGGGCTTGGTTCATTCTGGCCAGAACTAGATGTCTGAATGCTGCTTTCCATTTAGGCCAGTGTGTGCTGTGCCCTGCAGTGCTGTGGGCTTCACACCCAATGGGATCCTCACAGCCCTCTGAGACGCCCCTTGTTATCTTCTCGGAGGTGGAGATGTGGGACTTAGAGCTCAGCTCACAGGTGGGGGAGTGGGGACTCAGAGCGAGGCTGCTCCAGAATCTGGGGTGAGCTCCCTCCTCAAAGGCAGGGACTCTGGGATTTGTTTAAGTAGCCCCCATGGCCTTTCATAGCAGGGTTCACAGGGGGAAGAGCAGGGTTCGTGGAGCAAAATCTGTCCAGTTCCCATGACAAAGTTCCCTGAGGCACCGTGTGGTCCCTGGAGCCCTCAGACACCCTGTCTCGTCCCTAGGACGGGAGGCTGACACAGGTTTCCCGCAGCCTGACAGCATGGAGTGGGGACAGCGGGTGTTCTGTGTTGAGATGTCAGCTGGTATGGACTTCAGTTCTGCGGGTGTCGTCTAAGCAGGTCTAGGATTAGCCTGATTCATTTCCTGAACCCACACACAGGGGCTGCGCAGGTGTGCAATTCCACCCTGCCCTCCAGAACCTCCTGGCTTAACAGGAAAAGCACAGTCCTGTGTGTTGGCTGCCACGTGGGCTGTGTAGGTGACATGCCCGTCCACATGCCACAGCCCTGTTTCCTCAGAGGAATGATTTGGCATCCTCAGGTCCAGGCCTCCTGTGCATGCTAAGGGAGCATCCATGCTAAGGAGCTGCGGGGATGGCAGGGCCGGGGGGGTGGCAGGGCCGGGGAGGGTGGCAGGGCCGGGGAAGGTGACAGGGCCAGGGGGGTGTTGGGGCATGTGCAGGATGTTCAGAAGCCCTTGGACCTTGGGTGGTCACCGGGTGGTCCTGTGGGGTGCTGACCAGGCCCCTGCCTGAGAGTGGGGCACACGGACCACAGCACCCTCAGGCTGGTATCGGGACGTTAGGACGAGGAAGGATTTCTGGGGTGGGTTCCACAGGGAATGGACACTGTTTACTTGAGATGTGTCCCTAGAACTAAGAAGACTGGGCACAGTGGCTCACGCCTGTAATCCCAACACTTTGGGAGGCTGAGCAGTTGCACCGCTTGAGCCCAGGAGTTAGAGAGACCAACCAGGTCTCTGAGGGCAACACAGAGAGACCCCATCTCTCAAAAAAAAAAAAAAAAAATAGCTGGGCATGGTGGCACACACCTGTGGTCCCAACTACTTGGGAAGCTGAGGTGGGAGGATTGCATGAGCCTAGGAGGTCGAGGCTGCAGTGAGCTGAGATTGCACCCCTGTACCCCAGCCTGGGTGACACAGCGAGACCTGTCTCAAAAAAAAGAAAGAAGAAGAAGAGACATTGGTGGCTACTAATGGTGTGCTGACAAAGGTCAAAGGTCACATTTTATGGCATGAAATAGCAGTAAGTTATAATTGGCAGGTACCTTATTCCAGCATCATGAACTTTGGGGTCTTGCTATGAGATTTTCTTCATCATCCGTGCATCAGAAAAACCACGGCTCAGCCTCACTGGCTTGCAGAGCAGAGGTCTTTGGGCTGAATTTGGCCACAGATTTTTTTCTTTGTTTGATTTGCATGGTGAGTTTTTCTTTTCCTTTTAAAATTGTAACTAATGTGTTTTACAATCAGAAGGTTTCCTATAAAAATCCAAACTTGGGCGCATCCCTGTATGACAGCAGAAGCTGCAGCAGAGACAAGGGCTGGGGACACAGACGTGCAATCGTGTCTGGATAAGTCACAGCTCAGGGCTGACCTGTGGGCATCACGTGGGTTCTGGCTTCCCCCACCTTCCGTCTGTGTATCACACCCATCAAGGGCTGTGTCAGGGTGGACGTGGTGGGCAGGGAGGGGAAGGGGACAGTTTGACCACTCTCTGAGTTTCCTGCATGTGGGATTTCTGGACTCTCCCTGGCAGTGGTGGGCAGAGCTGGTTTTTGGTCTTCCTTGGCATAGGCAAGCACTCACCTTTAATTTTTAATGAAGATCAGATGTTCACACAGCTCATGTTTATTGAGCGGTGGGTTGCCAGGGAAATGCGTCTGCATTGCATGTAATTGCAAGGGGAATCAGGACTCCCAGCCACTCGGATCTCTTGGGTGTTCTTCCTCTGGGGTGACCCTTACTGCTCGGACTCTAAGCAGGCCGGGCATGTGGAGGTCAGTGTGGCCCGTGCCACTTCTGGGCCTCAGTATCCCCTGCAGTGTGTGTGAGTGTGATCCACAGACTTCCACACTGTACTCCAGTGGGCGCAGTGGGCAGCGGCCTGCTCTCTCACCCCGTTCCCTCTGCCGGTTCTCACATGGCAGCTTGCATTAGGGAGCGTCCCAGGGACAGCTGTGCTCTTGGCTGTGAACTTGCTTTTGTTCTCGTTGCATATCCCCAAGAGGCGAAAGACATCTGGGGCCTCCTGACGGCTGCGTGAGGTCTGGAGCGGCGTGTTCCGCCACCTAGACACTGCCCTGCCGTGAGCGTGCTCACACACGTGCACCTGTGTCACTGGCACTCAGTGCTCCTTTGACACATGGGAAACCCGTGGGCCCTCCTGCTGGATGGGAGGCCACTGCGCGTGGCTCAGTTTAATCCAGGAACTTCTAGTGTCAAAGCTGATTGACAGCAGGCACTGTTTTCATCTGTGAGTCGCAAGCATGAAATATATTTGATTTTAGTAGATCACAACAAGCACTAAAAAACACAGAGAACAGAATGGAAAAAGAAGCAGCTGGAAGTCAGCGTGCTCTCAGCTGCCCCTAGCAGGCATTACCCAGACTGTGGCAAATGCTGCAGTGGTCTGCAGAGAGGGAGCCAGCAAACACGTGAGCCGCACGAGAACCAGGAGGCCAGCCTCACTCGCTGACATGGCATTTGATTTTTCTGGAATGTGATGGCCATTTGATCATTACCTTTATTGGAGAGCCCACTGCATGTCCATATGAGTCACTGTGGTGTCTCACGGGCAGCAGAATTTATCTCTGTCAGCAAAAGAATATGAAAGCACCCCAAATTCCCACCTTCTGCCCTTTGCAAGATGTTCCCACAGCATCTGTCCACCCGGGTCAGGTGTGTTTTCTCCCGTGGATGCTGTGGCATGTCCACACACCACGTGCTGTGCGGGGATGCTGCTTGGAGCCGGCAAATTGAGACTCACCCTCAGAGGGCAGTTCCTTCTGCTTCTAGAGGACCGGCCGCATTCTTCTGTGTGCCAGCCCTCGGTGGCCCCACTGCCGTCCACATGACCTGCCCTCAGATGAGCAGGCGCCAGCTCTCCAACCGGTGGACGCTGGCAAGCGTTTCCTGAGCCCCCGCAGGGAGCTGCTCTCCATTTGCTCAGATTCTTGGCCCGGTTCTTTGTCTCCCAATTAGAAATGAGAGTTTCAAAGACTAGGGCGTAATGCCCGTGACACGCCGAGGTGAGGAGAGCGGGAGAAGGGGTGAGTGCTGCTAGGCTGGAGGCGTCTCACTGTGGAGTCCTCTCACTGTGGAGTCCTCAGCTTAACACGGACAATGGCCTGAAGGAGGCAGAGCCCCCGTCTCGAGCCCAGCCTTTTTTTTTTTTTTTTTTTGAGACATAGTCTTTCTCTCTGTCGCCCAGGCTGGAGTGCAGTGGTGCAATCTCGGCTCACTGCAAGCCCCGCCTCCCTGGTTCACACCATTCTCCTGCCTCAGCCTCCTGAGTAGCTGGGACTACAGGTGCCCACCACCACACCCAGCTAATTTTTTGTATATTTTTAGTAGAGACAGGGTTTCACCGTGTTAGCCAGGATGGTTTCGATCTCCTGACCTCGTGATCCACCCACCTTAGCCTCCCAGAGTGCAGGGATTACAGGTGTGAGCCACCCCGCCCTGCTAAGCCCAGCCTTTATGACAAGAAAGGAAGCCACCATTTATCGGACATTTTTGTGCTTGAAACTTTTTCACCCTTTATCTTATTCCAGTTTCTGAATTCCGTATGGGGTTCATCGTTCCACCCCCTTTACAGCCATGCTCCAGGCTTAGCGGCTTACCCACAGTAAGACTGCAGCCAGGAGCAGGCCAAAGCCACGCCGAGTCCAGCCACTCGTCGCCACCTGGGGAATGTGTTCCCACCATGGCTGCACCACTCCAGGTCTCCTGAGTCAGCAAGGAAGCCCTTGTCCTGAGCTGCACCCAGTGCAAGTTGACCCCCAAACAACATGGGGGTCAGCACCCCAGCCCCATGCAGTTGGAAAACTTTTGACTCCCCCAGCACTTAACTAACAGGCTACTGCTGACTGGACGCCTTGCGATAATGTAAATAGCCGATGAACACATATTTCCTATGTATGTGCCTGAATTATATGCTGTATTATTACAATAAAGTAAGCTAGAGAAAAGAAAACGTGGTTAAGAAAACAGTAAGGAAGAGAAAATGTGTTTGCTATCCGGTAAGTGGAAGTGAATCATTACAAAGGTCTCCATCCTCGTGGTCTTCAGGTTGAGTGGGCTGAGGAGGAAGAGGAGACGAGGGATGGGTCGTGCTGTCTTAGGGGTGGTGGAGGCGGATAAGACGGAGGAGGTGGAAGGGGAGGCAAGAGAGGCAGGTGAGCTCAGTGCCACTTTTATTGAAAAATCCGGCCGGGCACGGTGGCTCATGCCTGTAATCCCAGCACTGTGGGAGGCCGAGGCGGGGGGATCACCTGAGGTCAGGAGTTAGAGACCATCCCGGCCAACATGGTGAAACCCCGTCTCTACTAAAAATACAAAAATTAGCTGGGCGTGGTGGCAGGCGCCTATAATCCCAGCTACTCAGGAGGCTGAGTCAGGAGAATCACTTGAACGTGGGAAGTGGAGGTTGCAGTGAGCCGAGATCATACCACACCTGGGTGACAAGAGCAAGACTCCGTCTCAAAAAAAAAAAAAAAAGAAGAAGAAGAAGAAGAAAACTCCCCACATCAGTGGACCCTCGAAGGTTAAGCCCATGTTGTTCAGAGGTCAGCCATATTCTTATTCTTATTTTTATTTTTATTTTTTCCTGAGACTGAGTCTCACTTTGTTGCCCAGGCTGGAGTGCACTGGTGTGATCTCGGTTCACTGCAACCTCCGCCTCCCGGGTTCAAGCAACTCTCATGCCTCAGCCTCCCTAGTAGCTGGGATTACAGGCACACACCACCACACCTGGCTAACTTTTGTATTTTTAGTAGAGACGGGGTTTCACCATGTTGGCCAGGCTGGTCTCGAACTCCTGACCTCAAGTGATCCGCCTGCCTCAGCCTCCCAAACTGCTGGGATTACAGGCGTGAGCCACTGTGTCCACCCTGTGTTCTTATTCTTGACGTTCCTCAATAAAGCTGTGCAGACAAGATTGAATTTTATTCCTCTATTTTTTCTGTCCCTTTTTAGAAACAATAATTACATTTATTAATCTGTGTGTAAGAGGAACATGTGTGTAAACTAATGTTCCCTGCTGGCGTCTTTGTCTTTTTCTCTCGCCAGAGGAGCAGGTACACCTTGCTGCAGGTCCAGTGTGGCAGAAGGTGCCTAGATTCACCCCAGGGCGTCCTTGGTCCTGTTCAGTCTCTTGCCCTGTCCCAAACACTTGTAGCTATTCAGAGTCATACCCAAGTGGGATCCTCGTCCCTCCACCCAGAGTGGCCACCCTCTCACAGCCGCTTGCCCGTTCCCTCCCAGCGGCCTCTGCCTCTCCCCTGCTCCTGCCCCTACGTCACCTTCCTTCACCCACGGGGAATCCTCTGAACCCTGACCCTGACAGTGAGGCTGTCCCCGCCACCTCCCTGCCCCAGCACCTGTGTCGCTCCTTCCGGCAGGATACAGCGACGAGACCACCTGGCCTTGTGCTGGCACCCCTGGCATGGCATGGCCTACAGCCTGGCTAACATGGCAAAACCCTGTCTCTACTAAAAATACAAAAATTAGCTGGACCTGGTGGTGGGGACCTGTAATCTTAGCTACTTGGGAGGCTGAGGAGGGAGAATCGCTTGAACCGGGAGGTGGAGGTTGCAGTGAGCCGAGATTGAGCCATCGTACTCCAGCCCAGGCAACAAGAGCAAAACTCCATCTCAAAAAAGAAATGATGAGACTCCATCTCATCAGCATGGCGAGTCCCTTCCTGGGCTCTTGGGGTCTGTGGGACTGAATGTGCAAGGCTGAAAGTTAGTAACCTGTAGACTCAGGTGACTGTCCTGGAGTCATTCGTAACTTACTGTGCTGTCTGTTGTGCAGTTTCCTAAACCAGTCGATCAGATGTTGGGGAACTGACCTGACCGCTGACTCTTGGACCGTGGCTTGTTCTCACTGCCTGTCGCCACTTCTCATCAGACAGCCATGGTTGTGGTTATCTGCAGGCACTAGGAGGTCCCGAAGCCTGCGCTCAGTGGTCTAGGAAGATCGCGGTGTGCATTGTCACATCCATAGGTGGTGGATTCCTGACTCACTGTCTATGTCATTGAACCCTGCCCCGAGCCTGGCCTGTGCTGGGTCCCGGAGCTGCAGAGGCCTGGCATTAACTCTGTCTCATAGGACGAGGATGCCATGGCGTCAGATGCACTCACAGGGTTTGAGTGCCATGGTCACTTCCTTGCAGGACCCAGAGGGCAAGGCCAGCACCTCAAGAAATAGGGGATGGTTAAGGAGGCAAGCCGTGCCAGACGAGAAGAGCCGCGTCTGAAGGCTGGTGGCCTCCACGTGCCAACAGGGAAGCTGGTCCACATGCAAGTGTCTGGGATGCCCTGAGATCCCGCGTGGCTGTCCTGTGTGGACACCGACCGGCAGAGCGGAGAGGGGTCTGGAGCATCAGGGTTCAGGGTTCTAAGGCAGGGGAAAAATAAGAAGTGGGTAGAAATTGCATTCCAGAGTCACAGCCTGAAGGGCAAGATAGGAAGCCAGGGCCTGGTGTGGTGGCTCACGCCTGTAATCCCAGCACTTTGGGAGGCTGAGGTGGGCGGATCATCTGAGGTCAGGAGTTCCAGACCAGCCTGGCTAATATGGCGAAACCCCATCTCTACTAAAAATACAAAAATTAGCTGGGCGTGGTGGTGGGCACCTGTAATCTCAACTACTTGGGAGGCTGAGGAGGGAGAATCACTTGAACTGGGAGGTGGAGGTTGCGGTGAGCCGAGATTGAGCCATCGCCCTCCAGCCTGGGCAGCAGGAGCAAAACTCCATCTCAAAAAAAAAAAAAAAAAAAAGGATGAGAGAGGCCCAGGTGGGGCACCCTGAGAGTCACTCTGGACCCCACATCCTATACCCAGGAGCAGGATGCACACAGACACCTCCTGAGACCTCCGCCCTCTAGCCAGACTTCATCCTCTGTAACCTCCTCCCCAGCAATCTGCTCCCCTGGGGCTGGCATCACTTCAGAGGGAATCAGGAGGCCCCACTACTGGCCTTTTTCAAGGGTTTCTACAGTGGTCAAAGGCCCAGTTCAGACACTACCCTCCCAGGTTCCTAGAACTTGATTTCCATGGGCAACAACTTTAAAAATGATGCAAAATTACTACATATGTTATAGCAATTTTTTTTGCATTTAGCTACGGCAAAAATACAGTATTTCAGCTATATTGCAGCTTTTATAGCCAACCTAGGAAGCTAACCACAAATTACAACGTTCTTCTGTGTAAGAATATATCATACATGCCTAACAGTAATTCCAGAATAAGCTTTTGGAAGCCAGCTTGCTCAAACCTGGCTTTGCTGTCTTCAATCCCATGCTCTCCTGGGCAAGTTCTTTCAGGCCTTGGACTTCAGTTACCCGTCACTTCCCATGGCTCTGCTCCCAGCCCAGAACTTTCTTTGATGTGCAGGCCTGTAATTACAGCCGCCCACCAGATGAACACGCCCCAGGTGGCTCGGGTGGAACCAGTCCTTCCTGGTTCCCAGGGTGGAGCATGGCTGGTGCTGTCATCCCCTGGGTCCCTGGAAGTCTCCCGTCTCTCCTCCCCCGGCACTCCAGTCGTGCCACACTTGGACTCTGCCTCACTTGCAAGCTCCGTGGTTCCAGCGCGAGACCCCGTCTCCAAAAAAATATATATTTTGGAGACGGGGTCTCGCGCTGTCGCCCGGGCTGGAGTGCAGTGTCACCATCATAGCTCCCTGCAACTCCTGAGCTCAAGCGATCCTCCCTCCTCAGCTTCCCAAAGTGCCAGGATTACAGGTGCACACCACCACACCCAGCCTGAATTTCTAATGAGAATATTAAAGCAGAATATTCTCAGCTTCTTGGAGTTGGACTGATTTTACCTGTGTGGATTCTGCCGAATTCTTTGACAGAAGGACGTGGTGTTTTTACAGATGCCTGCACTGTGCCTGTATCTGAGATCATCGCTGTTGAGGAAACAGACGTTCACGGGAAACATCACAGCAGTGGAAAATGGCAGAAAATGGAAAAGCCTTACGCTTTTACAGGTGATAAGCCTAAATGTCTTCTCCCACAATCTTCATTAATTCTATGTAGATGACGCGAGAGGGAACTTTTCTGTTACTTAACAAGCTCAATGCATTGGTTTATCTTTATGAAATCTTCCTATTTTCTCCCCCAAATGCTACCTTTAGTTAATGTTTTAGTTAATGGTCATTTTTCCCCTTATTTTTATTTATTTATTTTTTTTGAGACGGAGTTTCGCTCTTGTTGCCCAAGCTGAAGTGCAGTGGCGCAGTCTCGGCTCAGTGCAACCTCCACTTCCCACGTTCAAGTGATTCTCCTGCCTCAGCCTCCTGAGTAGCTAGGATTATAGGCGCCCGCCACCATACCCAGCTAAATTTTTGTATTTTAAATAAAGATGGGGTTTCACCATGTTGGCCAGGCTGGTCTCAAACTCCTGACCTCAGGTGATCTGCCCACCTCAGCCTCCCAAAGTGCTGGATTGCAGGCGTGAGTCATCACACCCAACCCTTTTCCCTTACGTGACTTAAAAGATTTGAAAGATAGGATGTTTTTTTCTAATATTCCTTGACAATTACTAACTAGTTAGAAGGGAGGAGAACCCCTGGGAAATTTTGGTTAGGAACCTATAATTAGCTGCATTTGGTGCATATTCACTTGAGGTTTTATCAGTGACGCTGCAAACTTTGCACTAATGAGCGTGCTTGCTTCTGTGCAGTTCACTGTGTAAAGAGAGCACGACGGCACCGCTGGAAGTGGGCGCAGGTGACTTTCTGGTGCCCAGAGGAGCAGCTGTGTCACTTGTGGCTGCAGACCCTGCGGGAGATGCTGGAGAAGCTGAGTACGTGTGTGTCTGGACTGAGAGACAGGATGGCCGTGGTGGCATGCGCACGCCTGATTGGGTGATCTTCCTGACGTGTCTCCCCCTTTCATGCAGCTGGCCATACCCCAGGTGGACATGATGAGTCAGGCTGACTTAATTTCTCATTAGCAGACCAGCCCAGTGAATGCAAAGGGCATGGGCTCCACAGCCTGGACCCTGGCATGGAGTCCAGCCCCCTGCTCACCAGCCAGGAGGCCTGGGGGCAGGTCACTTACCCTTCTGAGCCTCAGTTTCTATTTCTAAGTGGGGATGGTAAAAGCTTTTACATTCGAGGTGAATGTGAGAATTAAACTGGGCACGTGGAGGAATACATCTCATATCTGTCTGGGATGCGTCCATGTCTTTTTTTTTCTTTTCTTTTCTTTTTCGAAATGGAGTCTTGCTCTGTTGCTCAGGCTGAAGTTCAGTGGCACGATTTCGGCTCACGCCAGTCTCCACCTCCCGGGTTCAAGTAATTCTTCTGCCTCAGTCTCCCGAGTAGCTGGGACTACAGGCATGCACCACCACGCCTGGCTAATTTTTGTATTTTTAGTAGAGACGGGGTTTCACCAAGTTGGCCAGGCTGGTCTCAGACTCCTGACCTCGGGTGATCTGCCCACCTTGGCCTCCCGGAGTGCTGGGATTGCAGGCATGAGCCACCACGCCCAGCCAGGGACGTGTCCACATCTGAAATGTAGTAGGAGCCTGGAGCCTGGTGTGTTAGTTATTGCATGCTGAGTAACAAGACTTTGTCATCCTTAAAAAGTGGTTGGAGCCTGGTGTGTTAGTTATTGCATGCTGAGTAATAAGACTTTGTCATCCTTAAAAAGTGGTTGGATGGGTAGAGACATATCTGTACACCAAACCCCCATGACACGCACTTTACCTATATAACAAACCTGCACATGTACTCGTGAACTTAAAAGTTCAAAAAAAGGAACATATGGTACACACACATACACACACACACAAAGTGGTAGGTGTTCATTCATTTTGTATTCATAACACTATTTCATGTTGTTTACTTATAACCTTAATAGGCAATTTTTTTTGAGACAGGGTCTCGCTCTGTCACCCAGGCTGGAGTGCAGTGGCATGACCTTAGCTCACTGCAACCTCCACCTTCTGGGCTCAAGTGATCCTCCCACCTCAGTCTCCTGAGTAGCTGTGACTACAGTGTGTGCCACCACGCCTGGCTAATTTTTTTGTAGAGACAGGGTTTTGCCGTATTGCCCAGGCTGATCTCAAACTCTTGTGCTCAAGCCATCTTCCCACCTCAGCCTCCCAAAGTGCTGGGATTACAGGCTGTTTTAGTGTTTGACTGTCATATCGCAGACACAGAGGACCTCATTCTGAGTGTGCACTGGGTGAATTTTCACGCTGAGCACATTTGTGTAACCAGCACCCAGATAAAGGAGCAGAATATTGCCAGCCCCAGGGTCCCCTACCGCGCCCCTGTGGTCATGACTCCCCAAAGGGGAACCACTGCCTCGACTTCTAAACAACTAGGTTCATTGTTGTACTTAATAGAAATCAGATCATACGGTATGAACCCTTTTGTGCCTGGCTCTCGGCTCAACATGACACTTGTGGAGTTTCCCACCGTGGTGGCGAGTGTTAGTAGTCTTGCATAAATTTTCCACGCTGTCCCGCGGGGCTGCCGTTTGTTCATTCTCTAGGCCGTGTGGTATTCCGTGATGTGAATGTTACGGCCATTTATTTACCCATGGTACAGTGGCTGGTCATTTGGACAGCTTCCTGATGTGGGCTGTCATGAACAGTAGCATTGGGAACATTCTAGAGCATGTCTTTTGCACCCGTCTGCATTTCTCCTGGGTGCATACCTGGGAATGGAGTTGCTGGGTTGTAGGTGTTTGTTGCATGTGTTGACTTCAGAAGACGCTGCCAGCCTGCATTCCACCCTCAGGGTGCGGGAGTTCTGGTTGCCCCACATCTTAGCCACACCTTCACGTCTTAGCCGTGGTGGTAAGTGTTAACAGTCTTGCATTGTGGTTGTAGTTTGCACTCCCTAATGGTTAATGAGGCTGAGAAACACATTCATATGTTCATGGACCATTCGGATATCCCCTTTTGTGAGGTCCTGTTCAAGTCCTTTGTCCATTTTTCCATTTGGTTGTTATCTTTTTCTTTCTTTTTTTTTTTTTTTGAGACAGACTCTTGCTCTGTTGCCCAGGCTGGAGGGCAGTTGTGCGATCCTGGCTCACTGCAATCTCTGCCTCCTGGGTTCAAGCAATCCTCAGCCTCCTGAGTAGCTGAGACTACAGGCGTGCGCCACCACGCCTGGCTAGTTTTTTTGTATTTTTTAGTAGAGATGGGGTTTTGCCATATTGGCCAGGCTGGTCTTGAACTCCTGGCCTCAAGTGATCTACCTGTCTCGGCCTCCCAAAGTGCTGGGATTACAAGCGTGAGCCACCATGCCCAGCTGGCTGTATCTTTTTCTTAATGATGTGTAGAAACTGTTTACATATTGTGGATCTGAATCTTTTATTGAATTTATGAATTACACAAATTTATGTAATTCATAAGAATTACCCATTCTGTAACTTGCCTTTTCAATCTCGTATTTTTTCTTTTAAAGATATGGGGTCTTGACCAGGCGTGGTGGCTCATGCCTATAATCCTAGCACTTCGGGAGGCTGAGGCAGGTGGATCAACTGAGGTCAAGAGTTCGGGACCAGCCTGGCCAACATGGTGAAACCCTATCTCTACTAAAAATACAAAACTTAGCCAGGCATGGTGGCACATGCCTGTCATCCCAGCTACTCAAGAGGCTGAGGCAGGAGAATCACTTGAACCCTGGGGGCGGAGATTGCAGTGAGCCGAGATCACGCCACTTCACTCCAGCCTGGGTCAAAGAGCAAAACTCCGTCTCAAAATTTAAAAAAAAAAAAAAAGGGAGACGAGGTCTTGTTCTGTCACCCAGGCCGGAGTACAGTGGCACAATCACGGTTCACTGCAGCTTTGAACTCCTGAGCTCAAGCAATGCTTCTGCCTCAGCCTCACAAGTAGCTGAGACTACAGGCACATGTCACCATGCCTGGCTGATTTTTTGAAAATTTTTTCGTAGAACTGGGGTCTTGCTATATTGCCCAGGCTGGTCTCAAACTCCTAGGCTCAAGGAATCCTCCCACCTCAGCCTCCCAAAGCACTGACATTACCAGGGTGAGCTACTATGCTCAGCCTATTTTTATGATTTTAAAAAACTTTCTGGTAATCTTGTGTCCTATTGAAGACATCTTTGTCTACTCCAAAGTCATGAAGACATCTTACTCTCCAAGCTCTATTGTTTTCCGCTTCACATTTAGATCTATATAATCCATTTGGAATTCATCTTTGTGTACAGTGTGAGGTGAGCATTCAAGCTTCATTTTCCTCTTTCTTTTTATGTATTCATTTTTTGAAGACAGGGTCTCACTCTGTCACCCAGGCTGGAGTGCAGCTGTGCGATCATAGCTCACTGTGGCCTTGAACTACAGGGCTCAAGCAATCCTCCTGCCTCAGCCTCCCAAGTAGCTGGGACTATAGGCAGGAACCACTGTGCCCAACCTAGTATTTTCATTAAATATAAACATCTACTCGACCCTGTGGCATTTATCGGAAAGTCTCGTTTTCCCTACAGCACTGTTTATTTATTTTTTTATTGTTTGTGTATAGAAATGTGATAGAATTGTGTATTTCACCTTGCATTCAATGACCTTGCAAACTTCACTTACGGATGCTAATAGTTTGATGATTATTTTAGAGTTTTGTCAAACACGATCATGTCAGCTGTGCATGATAACAGTTCTGTTTCTTCCATTTTAATTCTTCTCTCTTTTATTTCTTTTCCTTATGTTTTTGCCCTGGCTTGGACCAACACGGGTGCTAGCAGCATCCTTGTCTCAGTCCTGATCTCAGGGGAAAGGTTTTAGTGTTTCACCATTGAGAATTATGTGTCTTAGGTTTTTAATAGATTTT
>NW_026652294.1:27718757-27730383 GCF_009828535.3 Hylobates moloch | reverse complement strand
ATCTCCTGACCTCATGATCCGCCCTCCTCGGCCTCCCAAAGTGCTGGGATTAGAAGCGTGAGCCACCGCGCCCGGCCAATGTAGTACTCTTTATGTATCACTGGATTTGACTTACCGATACTGTGTTTAGGATTTCTGCACGTAGGTTCAGGGGAGGGATGTCTGAATGTGAGCCCCTTTCTGATAACATCCTTGTCTGGTTTTGTTCCCAAGGTCACAGTGGTGTGTCATACAAAGAGTTCATACATGTTTGTTTTTTTCTGTTCTCTGGAAGAGTTCCCATAATCTTGAGGCTATTGTTTCCTTAAATGTTTGGAAGAATTCAGTTGTGAAATCATCTGGGCTTGGAGTTTTCTTTGTGAGAAGTTTTCACTAATAGCTTTGGTGTCTTTATTAGCTGTCAGGCTATTCAGATTTTCTATTTCTTCTGGTATCTCTGACAAATTTTGCTTTTTGAGAAGTTTAACCATTTCATCCAAATTCGTGAGTTTATTGGCATGAACTTATTAGTAAATTCTTTCATTTTCTTTGTAATATTGGTAGAATCTGGAGTGATGTCTCACTCTGTAGCCCAGGCTGGAGTGCAGTGGCATGACCATAGCTCACTGCAGCCTCGACCTCCCAGGCTCAAGTGATTCTCTCACCTCAGCCTCCAGAGTCGCTGGGACTGCAAGGGCACACCACCACACCCAGCTAATTTATTTGTTTGTTTGTTTGTTTGTTGACATGGAGTCTTACTCTGTCACCCAGGCTGGAGTGCAATGGCACGATCTTGGCACACTGCAACCTCCACTTCCTGGGTTCAAGTGATTCTCCTGCCTCCGTCTCCTGAGCAGCTGGGATTATAGGCGCTGGCCACCATTCCCAGCTAATTTTTGTATTGTTGGTAGAGACAGGGTTTCACCATGTTGCCCAGGCTGGTTTCGAACACCTGACCTCAAGTGATCTGCCCACCTCGGCCTCCCAAAGTGCTGGGATTAACAGGCGTGAGCCACTGAGCCTGGCCTGAATTTTTTTTATTGTTTGTCGAGGCAGAGTCTCACTATATTGCCCTGGCTGCTCTTGAACTCCTATGCTCATATGATCCTCCTGCCTTGGCCTCTCCAAGTGTTGGGATTACAGGTGTCAGCCACTATGCCTGGCCAAAATCCTAAGTTTCAACGAATGACTTCTGAAACACACCTACCTTTGTAACTCAAACCCATCAAGGCTTCTGTCACCCCAGAAGTTTTCACATGATGTTTCCCAGTCAGATAGGGAACCCCCAGGCTGGTGTTGTCTTGTAGTTGTAGTTGTAGTTGTCTTGTAGTTGTAGTTGTGGTTGTTTTGCCTGCTTTCAAACTTCACATGCATGGGATTGTGTGACGTGTGCTCCTGTGTGGAAGGCTTCAGTCTCTCTGCGTATTGTTTTCACATTGATTCACATTGGTCCCACCCCGGTAGTTTGCTTATTTCATGACTGAAGGATGCTCCGTTGATGTGTGGACTGCGTCTCAATCTCTTCTTCAGGTGATGGGCGTTTAGGCTGTTCCCACTGCTTGGCTGTTGTGAAGAATGCTGTGATGAACATTTGTGTCTGGGTTTTTTTTTTGTTTGTTTGTTTGTTTTTTTTGAGACAAAGTCTCACTCTGTTGCTCAGGCTAGAGTGCATTGGCGCGATCTTGGCTCACTGCCAGCTCCGCCTCCCGGGTTCATGCCATTCTCTTGCCTCAGCCTCCCGAGTAGCTGGGACTACAGGTGCCCGTCACCACGCCCAGCTAATGTTTTTGTATTTTTTTTAGTAGGGACGGGATTTCACCATGTTAGCCAGGATGGTCCCGATTTCCTGACCTCGTGATCCGCCCACCTCGACCTCCCAAAGTGCTGGGATTACAGGTGTGAGCCACGGCGCCTGGCCCTGTGTCTGGGTTTTTGTATGGACTTAGGTTTTCAGTTTTCTTGGGCAGATACTGTCTTCTTACTTTTATTGATTTGTTCTTTTAAGTAGCAGAGTTACATGAACCCACCAAAACAGAAATGTGGAAGTTGTTATAAGAAAATGGGGGTGACTCTGGCTAACACGGTGAAACCCCATCTCTACTAAAAATACAAAATATTAGCCAGGCGTGGTGGCGGGTGCCTGTAGTCCCAGCTACTTGGGAGGCTGGGGCAGGAGGATGTCGTGAACCCGGGAGGCGGAGCTTGCAGTGAGCCGAGATCACGCCACTTCAGTCCGGCTTGGGTGAAGAGCAAGACTCTGTCTCAAAAAAAAAAAGAAAAGAAAAGAAAATAGGGGTGACTGAGGAAACCCAGGCATGGGAGTTTGGCAGGGCCCCTGGAGAGATGGAAATGAGATCACTGGCTTCTGTCTTTCCATCTCTGCGAGCATCTCCCCGTGTGGCTTCTTCTTTCCATGCCCGCTGGTCCGCTTCTCCTAAGACTGTTCCCTGCGTCTGCTTCCTTCTTCCTGCTGTCTGCACACTCGCCTCCTTCACCTGCAGAAGAACGAGGCTGCTGCCCCCAGCATGTGCACCCGACAGCACCCTTCAGAGCAGAGAGAGCCCTTCTCAGTCGGAATTCTGAGTTCGTGGGACTTTCACTATGTCTAACATGCGTGTATAGCCTTTGCCCAGTTGGACAACCTGTTGATTTTCTCTTTTCATAGATCAGGAAGCTCTTTGTCATTGTTCTTTAAGATTTAAAAATACTTTCCATCAGATAATACTAAGCAGAATTCTAAAACCCTCATGGTTTGATTTTGTCCAGTAACAGAGCTCATTTTGATTTTGTTATTTTCGTTGTTATTTACATGTTGTTGTCTTGCAGCGTCCAGACCAAAGCATTTACTGGTATTTATCAACCCCTTTGGAGGAAAAGGACAAGGCAAGCGGATATATGAAAGAAAAGTGGCACCACTGTTCACCTTAGCCTCCATCACCACTGATATCATCGGTAAGGTACAAATTCTGTTAACTATGTAGAAGTAAGTTTGAAAATGATTCAAGTATAGTCACTAGAGAAGTTTCTGCTTTTTCTAGACGGTGTCTCACTCTGTTGCCCAGGCTGGAGTGCAGTGGTGCAATCGTGGCTCACTGTAACCTCAGCCTCCTTGGCTCAGATGATCCTCCTGCCTCAGCCTCCCAAGTAGCTGGCACCACACCATGCGCCACCATGCCTGGCTAATTTTTGTATTTTTTGTACAGACGGGGTTTCACCATATTGCTCAGGCTGGTTTCGAACCCCTGGGCTTAAGCAGTCTTACCCACCTCAGCCTCCCAAAGTGCTGGGATTATAGGCATGAGCCACTGTGCCCAGCCCAAGATTTTTATCCTGTAAGATTATTTTAAACAAAACAGAATTTTTTTTACATACCAGAATGGGAAGAATACAAAATAAATAATATTTTCCAGCCAAGTCTCAGCATAGAAAGCAATCAAGAAAAACACTAGGAAGATAAAAGGGCAACGATTCTGGACAGAAAATTCTCAAAAGAGGAGACACAAAGGATTAATAAGCCTTAGAAATAATCTCACATCACACACCGGGGCCTGTTGTGGGGTGGGGGGACTTTCAATAGAAGTTTACATCAGGTATAGAGACTGCACTAACATCTTCTTACTACACTTTGGTATAGTGTACAATTTTGGAAGTAACTTGTATAATAAGGAAAAATTATAGAACAGATGTAATCTCTTTCAAAGAAATTATTATTTGCTGGTTAGGCCGGGCGCGGTGGCTCACGCCTGTAATCCCAGCACTTTGGGATTACAGGATCAGGAGGTCAGGAGATCGAGACCATCCTGGCTAACACAGTGAAACCCCATCTCTACTAAAAATACAAAAAATTAGCCGGGTGAGGTGGTGGGCGCCTGTAGTCCCAGCTACTCGGGAAAAAGAAATTATTATTTGCCGGCAATTAAATGCCAGGAACGCTGCATGTCATCACGCAGACTGTGGCCCGAGAGAGGTTCACGTTCACGTTCCCTGAGGTCAGCTTGATCCCGTCCCATAAGAGCGATGTAGAATTGAAGAAGGAATTTTATCTAGGAAATCCGCCTGAAGGTGTTACAGGAACTCACTTTAAAAGAATGGATGATTTGCCTTTTACATGAGGACTCACAGATGTGAATATAAACTGTGTGATGTAATTTCTCCCCACAGTTACTGAACATGCTAATCAGGCCAAGGAGACTCTGTATGAGATTAACATAGACAAATACGACGGGTGAGTAAGCCGTCTGTCATCGCCATCAAGTCCATTGTTAATGAAAAAGTTCTACCCACCTCTCTTAGTTTTGAGAGCTCCCTTTCCTAAATCCGCCCCCCGCCTCCACCCACGACCAATTGTAAGAGTAAACATGCTTCTTACAGGAAGGCAAGAAAGAAAAGGCGGAAAAGTGCAGAGTCACACGCTCCTCTCTGGCTGGGCTGGGCGAGAATGGTTGTTCGCTGGTTCTGTTTCCTTTCGGTCTTTCAGAAGACGTGCTTATGAGGCGCTGTATAGACAGAGAAGCAGATCAACCAAGCACATTATCAAGAAAGTTTAGATGCTGTCGTTTTTATAGTTTGGGATTCTTCTTTTCCCCAAAATTCCCAGAGATTTCCCAGAAGTACTATTTTTAATGCCCATATCATGGTCCATTATGCAGGCATGCCATATTTATTTAGCCTCTCACTTGTAGATGTTCAGGCTCTTTCCAGTTTTCGCTCTTAGGATAGCATTGTTGTACATAAATCTCTCTGCATACATCTACATTTTTTAAGGTAAATTCCTAGAAATGAAATTAGTCATGGGAGATTAACATTTTAAAATCTCTGCCATGTACAGCCATATTGCTTTCGAAAGAGATTCTATTAACTTACATTCTTTTTTTTTTTCTTTTTTGAGGCGGAGTTTCACTCTTGTTGCCCAGGCTGGAGTGCAATGGCGTGACCTCGGCTCACTGCAGCTTCCGCCTCCCAAGTTCAAATGATTCTCCTGCCTCAACCTCCCAAGTAGCTGGGATTATAGGCGTCTGCCACCACGCCCAGCTAATTTTTGTGTTTTTAGTAGAGACAGGATTTCGCCATGTTGGCCAGGCTGGTCTCAAACTCCTGACCTCAGGTGATCCACGCGACCCGCCTCAGCCTCCCAAAGTGCTGGGATTACAGGCGTGAGCCACTGTGCCCGGCCAGTTTACATTCTTTCTTATAGTATATTTATTTACTGTCTTTGTCAAAATGTTTGCTATTGTCAGTATAAAATTTCTCTGCTAATTTGACATGTGAAAGTCTCTAATGTTTTAAGAAATATGTTTATTGGCTAGCTGGCTTCTTGGAATTGATTTTTATGTCTTTGGCCCATTTTCCTTTGTTGGCCATAATTTCAGTCATTTGTTCTTTTATCCAACAAATAATAGGCAATTCATATTTATATTCATATTTTTGCAAATGTTTTTGCTAGTTTTGAAGTTGTCTTTTAATTTTGCTTATGGCATTAATTCTTCCCAGTAGAAGTTTTCAAATTCATGTACTCAAGTCTGTCCAGCTCTTTCTATGCTGTTCTTTATGCTTAAAATTTTATTCTTCGTCTTGAGTTTAGCTATTCCCCTGTAGTTAATTGCCTTGTAATTGGTTGGCTTTTTGTTTTCTTCTCTCTGTTCCATCTGGAATCTGTGAGCAATGTGTTATAAATTGCAGCAAATATTTATTGAAATCATTATTCATTCCACAAACATTATTGAGTGTCCGCCAGGTCCCAGCACTCTGCTGGTGCTAAGGTTAGAAAGGGAAATAAAAGGAGCCCGTGCCCCCAGGTGCTGACAGGGAGACCCCTTTGCTCCCCTCCTAATGCGGGAGTGTTCTGTTCATGGGCTCCAGGAAGCAGGCGGCTCCTCCACGCACGTCTCCCCAACTCTACCCGACAGCAGCTCCTCCACGCACCTCCCCCCACCCACTCCACCCAACAGCAGCTCTTCCATGTACTTCTCCCCACCCACTCCACCCAACAGCAGCTCTTCCATGTACTTCTCCCCACCCACTCCACCCGACAGCAGCTCCTGCACGCACGTCTCCCCAACTCCATCCGACGGCAGCTCTTCCATGTACTTCTCCCCACCAACTCCACCCGAGAGCAGCTTGGCAGGAAGACAGTCATCTTCACTTTTCAGCAGAGATGGGGCTGGTACCTTATTGCACCCACCCTAGCCAAGGGATCAGCCTCACCTCCTGAGGGCACGCCTTCTCCCCAAACCCAGGGACATGCCCTGCAGGAGGCTGGGAGGCCTGGCCAGTGAGGGCTGCTCTTCCTGCGGCTGAGCTGTCTGTCTGAGTGATCTGTCTGTCTGACGCACAGGTGCTACACTGCACATTCAAGGATGCCTTGTCCTCGAAACCACAGCCCTGCTGGGAAGGCAGACCCAGCGCAAGGTGTAGGCTATGGGGAAGGGCAAAGAGCCTTCCCACGGGAGCCGGGCCCGAAGCAGGTGGCCTGCATGGTGGGTGGTGGGCAGAGACCCCAGCCCTGGAGACTGGCCGCGCCTGCACAGCCAGACCCACTGGGGAATGGGCAGGCACCTTGATGCTGTCATGCTTGAGGGAGGCCCCTCAGGCTGCACCCCCTAGTCGACTCACGCCACTCCTCTACAGGCAGACCTTCCACCTGCAACCCTTTCTTCCCGGGTGATGAGAGCTCTTGGGCTGCCGTAGGCTATGGAGATGTCCAGGAAACCTGAGCCCTGTCCTCTGCCTTCCCTCTGGGCTGCAGTGACATGTCTGTCTCCATGCCTGCACCTCTCATTCTGCCACCTCAGTGTTGGTTCCCTGTGGGTCATCCCCGGCATAGGACAGCACACCCTGAAACCAACCGGTCCTTTCTCCCTTCAGCCACTGTCCCCTTTCTCCATCTCCTCTCCTTAGATTGTCTCATGACCCATTTTGTCCAGCATTTATTCCGTCCCCTCTGCTCTTGCCTTGGGTCTTCAAGACCACCCACACGGCTGGTGATTTGCTGCCTGAGCTAGAGTCGTGCTCTCGGCTGAGATTTCTGACGGGACAGAGCAAGGCTGCACAGCCAGCTCAGCAAAGGAGAAACGTCCCCGCGCAGATTGCTGTGCCTCTCCCGCAGTGCGGGTCACCTGGAGTGCACCCTCTCTGCTCCCACAACTGCAGCAGCACAGGTCTACTGTTCCCCGCCCTGCAAACTTGAGTCCTGAGACCCAGAGTGTAGTGTTTTTGATGGGGTACAGGCATGCAGGCATTCTCTGCCTAGCAACCCAAATTCCAGACTCAGACTCACAGAAGGAAAGCCGGTATTTGCCATAAATCTCATTATTTGTGCACATGGTCTAGGCCAACCGGCACAGAGGCACGACCTTATCACTTAGGGACATTTCAGGAGCCACACTTACAGATGCCTGCCAAGGGCCAGGTGCGCAGGCTGCCCCTCCCAAAGCTGGAAGCCTCAGGCCTGCTGCATTTAGAGGGCCGCACCTGCAGGGGCCCTGACCAGCTGTGTTCCTCCCGCAGCATCGTCTGTGTTGGCGGAGACGGCATGTTCAGCGAGGTGCTGCACGGTCTGATTGGGAGGACGCAGAGGAGCGCCGGGGTCGACCAGAACCACCCCCGGGCTGTGCTGGTCCCCAGCAGCCTCCGGATCGGAATCATTCCTGCGGGTACGGAGCCAGCCTGGCATTCTCTATGCTCTTCGTCCCCGTCCTTTGGAATTGTTCTGCACAAGCAGCCACCTTAGACACTTAATGACCCAATTATACTCAGTTTAGTTCATACAGGTTTCCTAACATTAGGGCCACTCTTGAGAGGATATCATTGAGAGTATGACCCCAATGAAATAGACGCTCATGGAAAGGAAAGTTGCCCGACTCCCCCAAAGGCTGCTTCACACAAGGCAGGAGAACCCCGCCGCCGGGGGTGCAGTCCTGGAGTGGGGAACCCCCGGTGCCTGGGAGCAGGTGGGTAGGTTGGCAGGGGGTGCGTTCTGGAAGAAGTGGCTTCTGGACCTGAAGGAACTGGGAGTTAGGGGTGGGTGTGGGCAGAAGGAGTCGGGCTGGGGAGTTGGGAGGAGACTGAGCGGGGAAAGGGGGGCGGAACCAAGGGCAGGACCTGGCTGAGCCCGGGAGCAGCTGGGCTGTGTCCTGAAGTGCTGGTTTGGCTTGGTCCATTCAACATCCTTCTAGGAAGCACCTTGTTCTTTGAAAAATCACAGTGTTAAGCTAAGCCAAGGTGAGGGCCTGAGCGTGGTGTGTTGCAGGCTTTGCGAATGACCTGGCAGGGGACGAGGTGCCTCTGTCCTCTCCGGCCCTGTGTCTGGCCCTGAGGGTGGCGGCACAGTGCACACTTTCACTCTCATCACAGCTCTGGGACGTGAGCACTGCAGTCATCCCCATTTTATGGATGAAGACAGGAGGCACTGGGGTGAGGTCACAGGTCACCGGATGGGAGCGAGAGTTGCAGGCTTAGAGCCCACTTTGCTGCAAAGCAAGGGAAAGGCCAGCCCTCACGAGGGACAGGCCCTGAGCCACCTTCTCTGTGGGTGCTGCTCTCAACTCTAACCTGCCTCCGACAGGTGACATTGTGGGCCAGTGTTTACTTGAAGGAGTCATCCTTTAAACTTAAACCATTACTCCTTCCTAATGACAGAGCTTGTGAATAATGGTGTGAGGCAAAGTGTTCCCCATGGATGGTGACACTGCAGGTGTTTTCAGTATCAAGACTCATTTTTCGGGGGATTTGTGTTAGCATAATATCTCATGAATTACTAATAATCGTTAGCAACAAGTTGACCATGGTCATGGTTTTAAGTATATAGGAAAGGATGATCGTCTGGTGACGATCCCTTCCCTTTGGCATTTAGGGAAGGCGTGATGCAGTTATTTATAGAGAGGAACTTTTCGTAATATCGCCTGATGAGTTTTAGAAGAATGTCGCTCACCTGAGAAGAGTCCTGTCTGATGAGAACAGCCCTGCTCCTGGCTGGGAGACACTAAGGGGAGAAATGGTTCTTTAGAAATAGCTCCATAGAGAAAAAGCTCTCAGTGCCCCTTCCAATAACAAGTCTCTCAGTTAAACCAAAGCACTGTGGAAACATCCCGCTGGGTCTCGGGGGAGCCTCTGCTGGATTTCCTCACGTGCTTCTCAGGCCTCCTGTGTGCCGCCGACCTCTCGGCTCCTGCCAGGCAGTTAGGAGTGGGGAGAGCGGAAGAGCTGGCCGGGAGCGGACGGCTCGGGAGGGCCCCTGGGCTTTGGCTGATGTCTGTCTTCCCTGCAGGCAGGGAGCTTGGCTTTCACTCATGTGTCCTCGGTGGGGCACCCAGCCCTGGCACCCAAAGGCCCTCTTAGATATCTGTTGAATGAGCACAACTGTGCACGATCGAGCTCTATATTCACGCGCACTCAGCACACTCATGCGCTCCAGGCTCCCGGCCCCAGAAGGTGCAGAGATCACGGCTTGTCTTTTTGTTTGAGACCGGGTCTCGCTCTGTCACCTAGTTTGGAGTGCAGTGGCATGATCGTGGCTCACCGCAGCCTAGACTGCCCCAGGCTCAAGTGATCCTCTTGCCTCAGCCTCCCAAGTAGCGGGGACCACAGGCGTGCACCACCACACGCGGCTAATTTTTTTTTTCATATTTTTGTAGAGATGGAGTTTCACCATGTTGCCCAGGCTGGTCTCAAACTCCTGGACTCAAGTGATCCACCAGCCTCTGCCTCCCAAAGTGCTGGGATTACAGGCGTGCACCACCATACCTGGCCGGTCACCTACCACTTGTCTTGCTGGCTGGCACTGGTTCAAGAGGCGTTCCAGTTCTTTGGGTTGGTTGGTTGGTTGGTTTGAATCAGAGTCTCATTCTGTCGTCCAGGCTGGAGTGCAGTGGTGCGATCTCGGCTCACTGCAACCTCTGCCTCCTGGGCTTAAGCGATTCTCCTGCCTCAGCCTCCTGAGCAGCTGAGACTACAGGTGTATACCACCATGCCTGGCTAATTTTGTATTTTTAGTAGAGACAGGGTTTTCTATGTTGGCCAGGGTGGTCTCAAACTCCTGACCTCAAGTGATCTGCCTGCCTTGGCCTCCCAAGATGCTGGGATTACAGGCATGAGCCACTGCACCCGGCCCATTCCGATTCTTTGAATGACCCAGACAACCAAAGTTGGTGGCCTTGCACTGTGTCTCCCTAAGGCCACAAGTGCCTGAGATCAAGGCTCCATCTCCTGCCGTCTTCACCCCAGGCCCCTCTCTCCCATCCTTCTTTCCGTACTCTCTCTTCATCTTCTACACTCATGAAGGACCCTGGCCCCTGCGCACGTGTGGTTCTCAGAGGCTCCAGGTCGTATTTCCTTGTGGACATCCCTTGGGAGTCTCTGGGCCCACTTAATTCTCCCATAAAGGCCACCCACGGGCTGGGAGGGGGAGTTTCCCCGAGCCTGGCGCAGCTTGGAGGTTTGTCTGCGGTTTAACTTTTATCCCATCTGATAGACTGAGTATGCTACCTTATTCACTATCTTTATTTACTCTCTTTATTTGTATTTCTTTCATTATGCATGAGGCCACACTGCTTTTCACAGGTCCTCTTGCTGTTTGCATTGTGTGCTTTTGTTTTTTTTTTGTTTGTTTGTTTGTTTTTTTTGAGATGGAGTCTCGCTCTGTCGCCCAGGCTGGAGTGCAGTGGCACAATCTCGGCTCACTGCAAGCTCCGCCTCCCGGGTTCACGCCATTCTCCTGGCTCAGCCTCTCCGAGTAGCTGGGACTACAGGCGCCCACCACCACGCCCGGCTAATTTTTTTGTATTTTTAGTAGAGACGGGGTTTCACCGTGGTCTCGATCTCCTGACCTCGTGATCCGCCCGCCTCGGCCTCCCAAAGTGCTGGGATTACAAGCGTGAGCCACCGCGCCCGGCCAGTGTGTGCTTTTGTAAACTTCCTTTCCCTGCTTAGTCCATGTTCTCATGGCGAAGCAAGAGGGCATTGTCACTTTTTTTTGTTTGTTTGTTTTGAGATGGAGTCTTGCTCTGTCACCCAGGCTGGAGTGCGGTGGCATGATCTCAGCTCACTGCAACCTCCGCCTCCCAGGTTCAAGCAATTCTCCTGCCTCAGCCTCCCTAGTAGCTGGGATTACAGGTGCCCGCCACCGTGCCAGGCTAATATTTGTATTTTTAGTAGAGACAGCGTTTCACCATGTTGGCCAGGCTGGTCTTGAACTCCTGACCTCGTGATCCACCCACCTCAGCTTCCCAAAGTGCTGGGATTACAGGCGTGAGCCACCATGCCCGGCCTGTCACTTTCTAATTGACCATAACATTGTTTATATGTTATTTGCCCTTCATTGGTTTTTGTGTCTTACAACTCTTTTCCAAATTAGGTTTTGGTCTTTTAACTTTGTATGTGGTGTGTTCTGGATTCCGTGAATTCTGTTTTTCTGCATTCTCATCTATGCTGTATGGTTCTTACCTTGCTTGCAAGAAACCTGTCTTTTGTCACCATGTGCCAGTGGCAGCACTAAGTCCTAAAACCTTCAGCTCTTAAAATCCACAACGACCTCAGGAGCTGAGAGCTGTGGCTCAGGAGTGCTCCTGGGGATGCAGGCTGCCCTTCACCATGGTCAGGGTGGAGGTACCGCTGTGTGTCCTGCCCCGTGGTCAGGGTGGGGGTACCGCTG
>NW_026652294.1:27657245-27718747 GCF_009828535.3 Hylobates moloch | reverse complement strand
TGGTCAGGGTGGGGGTACCGCTGTGTGCCCTGCCCTCCTCTAGGCCTTGGCTATGGCCTCTGCCCCAGGAGAGGACGGCAGGCACCCCACCAAACGTGGGCATAAAAGCCTTTCCCAGGCTGGGTGCACATTGTAGCAAATGCCACTAGGGGGAGGGTTTGGGGAGAGGGTCTCTTTGTGGCCCCTTTCCATGGGTGTCCAGGAGGCCTTTCTGAGAGGTGACAGGTGAGGGGCCTAGGCCGGGAGTCAGCTGGTGCAGAGGGCAGCAGGTGGGAGGAGCTGGGGGTGTTCGGGACAAGGAAGCCATTGTGGCTGGGGGTGGGGGTGGGGGTGGGGGTGGGGGCGGGGGTGGGGGTGGAGGAGCCGGGCAGGGCCCGAGGGAGATGCCGAGTTCCACTCTGCCACGCAGCAGGAGGTCTTGGAGGTGGTGGTTCGGCAGGGGGTGACGTCTGACTCTGCTCCCATATTGCTCTCTGCGTTTGGTCCTAAGAGCACCTGGGTCCCGGTGAGAACGCTGGTGGCTTGGACGGTAGGGGGCGCTGCATGGGGTCTGAGACTCCGGGGTGTAGCTGGTGGGGGGGCTGTGTGGAGTCTCTGCTCCGCAGCATCGCCTTGAGTGGAGGAGTAAGGGTGAGGGAGGCACCCAAGGGGGGGCCCTGTAACGGTCGCCATGGCAACCCGGGGACCATCCTGGGGGCACAAGAGTTATGAGACCTGACAGCCACAGACCCTGTGGGAGGCCGCCTGGATGCGCACGGCCAGTGGTGGCAGCAGGTACCTGAACTCACTCATGCTCCAGGGTTCCAGCCACTAGAAGGTACAGAGGTCACTGCTTGTCTTGCTGGCTGGGGGCAGGAGGGGCAGGTGGGGGTTGGGGTCCTGGGATCTAGAGGGTGTTGAGCTGCCTCCTGTGGATGGCTGCCTCCGGGACAGATGTCACTGGAGCATCTGAAGGGCATGGCTCCGGCTGCTTTGAGACCTGATCTAGCAGGTTTTACCTTCCAAGTCTGTTCCACATACGTATTAATATAGATGCATTAGCAAATCGATAGGAAGAAGAGATCGTCATTCATTCGGTCCTTCGTCAGGTGTGAGCCTGTAACTGCATCTGCTGCTTGCAACTTCAGCCAGCATTGCCTGCTAATGACTTAGGCACAGAGAGGCTCAAGGAGATGATGCGCGTGTGCTGGGAGCAACCTCCCTGGAGCCCGGTCCTTCTCGGGTGAACGGGAGCATGTGGTCGGTCGTTACTTGGGTGGCTGCAGTGCTGGCTGGGTGGATGAGGAACTCCCGTATTCAGTTGTGCGGGGAATGTTGAGAGCCAGCACAGCTACTCCCACAGGCATGGGTGGTCATTGTGGATGCAAATCATTCTTTTGAGCTTGGTCCTCAGAGGGAAGGCCATGCGATCAGCCGGGGCAGCTGCAGCTTCCCTTTCATCTGAGCCAGTGAAGCGCAGGATAAAAAGATGCGTAAGCCGCAGCCGGCCCCATTCACGGGGAACATCGGGCTGAAGCAGGGACCTGAGCTGCCTGTCCTGGTATTAAGATCTCAATTAATGGCTGTGTGTGACCTTCGCTGCATCCTGCCGCTTCAAAAGTTTACGAGGGCCAGGTGCGGTGGCTCACGTCTAATCCCAGCACTTTGGGAGGCCAAGGCGGGCGGATCACAAGGTCAAGAGTTCGAGACCAGCCTGGCCATCATGGCGAAACCCTGTCTCTACTAAGAATACAAAAGTTAGCCGGGGCATAGTGGCACGTGCCTGTAATCTCAGCATCTCGGGAGGCTGAGGCAGGAGAATTGCTTGAACCTGGGAGACAGAGGTTGCAGTGAGCCAAGATCACGCCACTGCACTCCAGCCTGGGGAACAGAGCAAGACTCCGTCTCGGGAAAAAAAAAAAATTAGTTATGCCTATAATCTTAAATGCTCACTTATATATACATTTTTTTTTTTACTTTTTGGCTCTTTTTTTTTTTTTTTTTGAGATGAAGTCTCACTCTGTCGCCCAGGCTGGATAGCGGCGCAATCTCGACTCACTGCAGCCTTCGCCTCCTGGGATCAAGCGATTCTCCTGCTTCAGCCTCCTGAGGAGCTGGTATTACAGGTGCATGCCACCACGCCTGGCTAATTTTTATATTTTTAGTAGAGTCAGCGTTTCACCATGTTGGCCAGGCTGGTCTCGAACTCCTGACCTCAAGTCATCCGCCCACCTCGGCCTCTCGGAGTGCTGGGATTATAGGCGTGAGCCACCGCCCAGCCCAATCTCGATATTCTTGAGGAATCAACGCTAGTATTTTCCATATTCATTTTGTAGGTAAATTCTATTTATTCCTTAGTGTTGACTCTAGGGCCATGGAAGGAAAGGAATGAGGTACCACTCAGTGAATTGGGAGGCGATTACAATTCAGTCATTCTGATGATATTCAGGGCCTTCTTTTCCCCTTTACAGGGTCAACAGACTGCGTGTGTTACTCCACCGTGGGCGCCAGCGACGCAGAAACCTCGGCGCTACACATCATTGTCGGTGAGCCCCTCCTCTGCGCGTGCGCACGGTGGCAGCCAGGCCTCCTGCGTCCCAGGCCTGTCCCATTCTGGTCCCCGTTGGCGTGTTCCAGCCGCTGCCGTCCTATCCTGGAACGTGGGTCACGCTGTGTCCCCTGCTCTGCTAACTGCGCTGTGATCCCACTCAGCACACAACCCCGAGGCCATGTTATCAGGACGGGCTCCCTGGGGGCACGCCCGGTGTGGGCCGAGTTCTTTCCCACAGAATCCACCACATGTGCGATGCTGTACTCAGCTCACCTGACTCTTGCTCAGTTCCTCCTCCACAGGCTGCTGCCCCGAGGCTCGGAAGCCACCCGTGTCCCCGCCATAGTGCCTGTGGCAGTGGGTGCAGGCAGCTGTGCCTGGGCTGCCAGCTGTGGAACGCGTGCCTTTGTGAGGCCTCGAGGCTTCCGTCCAGGACGCAGAGCCCCGGTGAGGAAGAGCAGAAGGGGCTGCCCATGGCACTCAGCACGGTGGGCTCTGGCAGGACAGATCTTTTGTGGCTTCGCCTGTTCCTCATCCCAGTAGACAGGGTTACCGTGCCTCACCTGAAGTCACAGACATTGTATATTTTAAAATAGCCGCTTAGGATTTTTTTTTTTTTTTTTTTGAGACGGAGTTTCCCAGTTGTCGCCCAGGCTGGAGTGCAGTGGTGCTATCTTGGCTCACCACAACTTCCACCTCCCAGGTTCAAGCGATTCTCCTGCATCAGCCTCTCGAGTAGCTGGGATTACAGGCTCGCACCACCACGTCCAGTTCATGTTGTACTTTTAGTAGGGATGGGGTTTCACCATATTGGTCAGGCTGGTCTTGAACTCCTGACCTCGGGTGATCCACCCACCTCGGCCTTCCAAAGTGTTGGGATTACAGGCATGAGCCACAGCACCTGGTCAGGATATTTTTTTCTTTGAGACAGGGTCCCACTCTGTCACCCAGGCTGGAGTGCAGTGGCATGATCTTGACTCACTGCAGCCTCGACTTCTAGAACTCAAGCGATCCTCCCACCTCAGTCTTCTTAGTAGCTGGGATTACAGAAGTGCACCACTACCCCTGGCTAATTTTTGTATTTTTTGTAGAGACAGGTTCTGCCTGTGTCTCAAACTCCTGGGCTCAAGTGATCCTCTCACCTTGCCCTCCCAAAGTGCTGGGATTATAGGCGTGAGCCACTGTGCCCGGCCTACTTCTGATTTTGCATTTTATTTTATTCCATTTTACTTTATTTTATTTTGAGACAGAGTTTCGCTCTTGTTGCCCAGGCTAAAGTACCGTGGCGTGATCTCGGCTCACTGCAACCTCCGCCTCCTGGGTTCAAGCGATTCTCCTGACTCAGCCTTCCAAGTAGATGGGATTACAGGCGCCTGCCACCACGCCCAGCTCATTTTGTATTTTTAGTAGAGACCGGGTTTCACCATGTTGGCCAGGCTGGTCTCGAACTCCTGACCTCAGGTGATCCACCCACCTCAGCCTCCCAAAGTGCTGGGATTACAGGCGCGAGCCACCGCACCTGGCCTGTTTTATTTTTTTGAAACACAATCTCACTCTGTGGCCCAGGCTGGAGTACAGTGGTGTGATCTCGGCTCACTGCAACCTCCGCCTCCCGGGTTCAAGCAATTCTCCTGCCTCAGCCTCGCCACTAGCTGGGATTTCAGGCACACGCCACCATGCCTGGCTAATTTTTGTATGTTTAGTAGAGACAAGATCTCACCATTTTGGCCAGCCTGGTCTCAAACTCCTGACCTCAGGTGGTCTGCCCGCCTTGGCCTCCCCAGGTGCTGGGATTACAGGTGTGAACCACTGCACTCGGCTTGATTTTGTATTTTAAAATGCCATGTACTTTTTGTTCATTCTCAAACCACCATCCTTTCAGTTAAAGACATTTCATGAGCCTTATGGGTGCGCTCTTGTTCAGTCCCCACAGGATAGCTCCCCAAGCCTGTTTTAGAAATTTGAGTGAAGTTCAGTCATTTGAATAAAAAATATGGCATCCAACACCCCAAAAGAGAGAATCCTTGCATTGAATGCGTTCTGTTTGTTTCACACTTTTTAAAAGTAACTCCCACGTTTGCAAAGTGCTATTGAAGGGGATGGAGTGGATGGGGCGGGGCCGGAGGGGGGCTGTCTTCCCTCACGGCCATTCTCTCCCACAGGGGACTCGCTGGCCATGGATGTGTCCTCGGTCCACCACAACAGCACACTCCTCCGCTACTCCGTGTCCCTGCTGGGCTACGGCTTCTACGGGGACATCATCAAGGAAAGTGAGAAGAAACGGTGGTTGGGTCTTGCCAGATACGACTTTTCAGGTAACTCAGAATAATGCAGACTCGCTCCCCTCTGGTCGTGCCCCAACTGCCTTCACAGACGTCACCTGACTGAATCCACTGAGCACCGTCAGAGGTGGGCCTCCACCTGCTCACAGACGGGAAGCTAAGGGCCTCATGAAATGTGCCGTGGCCAGAACGCGGCAGGGTCTGGATTGGAACCTGGATTGCTCTAAACCAGATCCTGCCCCGTGGACCCAAGCGTAAGCCACAGAGTAGACACCATGACGGACGCAGTTCACTCCAGAACCCCAGGTGCTGGAACCCCGAGACGCCAGGCCACCAGCCTCTCACATCTGGTAGGCAGGTGACAGAGGCCACCCAAAACAGTTCAAGTGGAAGTATTAATTGGGAAAAAAATAGTTTTTTAAATATATTAAAAAAAATTTTTTTTGAGACACAGTCTCCCTCTGTCACTCAGGCTGGAGTGCAGTGGCACGATCACAGTTCACTGCAGCCTTGACCTCCCAGGCTCAAGTGATTCTCCCACCTCAGCCTCCTGAGTAGCTGGGACTACAGACACATGCTACCATGACCAGCTAATTTTTTCTTTTTTTTTTTTTTTTTTTTTTTTTTTTGTAGAGAAAGGGTTTTGCCCTGTTGCCTAGGCTGGTCTCAAACTCTGAGCTCAAGCAATCTGCCCACCTCGGCCTCCCAAAGTGCTGGGATTACAACCGTGAGCAACCACACCTGGCCTGTAAAACAATAGTTTTATAATCACTCTGAACTTATTAGTCAAAGTGGCAAGAACTTTGTGCAGAAATTCAGCCTGGGATATCTGTGTGGAAGCTCATCCGTAACTTCAGGCACAAGTATCCTTTACTTCATTCAACAAGGTTGCGTGGTTTTGTTGGGGTTACACCGTAGCTAGCCATACAAGTGAGATACACTCAGAACGTATTTGTTGAGCCCCTGCTCTATGCCGGGCCTGGTTTTTGAGGCAGGGACGTGTCCGTGAACAAAACAGGCAAGATCCTGCCTTCCCGCGGCTCGGCCGCAGTGGGCACAGAGGAGGAGTGTGGGCGAATGCCACGCCGCACTCCCCGAAGCCCAAAAGCTTTCATTCTCCACATGAAAGAAAGAGCGCCTGCTCTTCTCACCCCAGCAGGTGCTCCTGCCCCACTTCATCGCGGAGAAAACAGGCACAAAGAGGTTGCCCGCACCCTACCTCACTCTTCCTTGAGCCCAGTGGTCCTCAGACTGTGGTGGGCACCAGCATTCTCTAGGGGGGCTTGGTAGAACCCAGGCTGCGGGGACCCCCCAGAGCATCTAACACGGCAGGTCTGGGTGGACCTTGGAACATGCAGGTCCTCCAGGCTCCCGGGGCTGCTGCTGGGGCCTTGGGCCTGGCGGCGGTGACCTGTTACCCGACCACAGAGCTTAGAATGAACCAGAAATGAAGGCTGGTTCCAGCTCAGACACAAGAGTTGCAGTCTGCACACGTCAGGCAGTGGGTGCGATGTCACCAGCTTTTAAATGCTGGAAAAGGAGAACTTTACATAGAATTGGCCAGGGGCAGTGGCTCACGCCTGTAATCCCAGCACTTTGGGAGGTCGAGGCAGGTGGATCACCTGAGGTCAGGAGTTCAAGACCAGCCTGGCCAACATGGTGAAACCCTGTCTCTACTAAAAACACAAAATAAGCCAAGCATGATGGCGCACGCCTCTAGTCCCAGCTCCTCAGGGGGCTGAGGCAGGAGAATTGCTTGAACCCGGGAGGCAGAGGCTGCAGTGAGCCGAGATCGTGCCACTGCACTTCAGCCTGGGCGACAGAGCGAGACTCTGTCTCAAAAAAACAGAAAAGTAGAATTTCAGCCTGGGCGACACAGGGAGACCCCATCTCCACAGAAATTAAAAACAAAATTAGCCAGGCACCCCCGTTACTTGGGATGCTGAGGCAGGGGGAGCCCTTGAGCACAGAAGGTGGAGGCTGCAGTGAGCAGAGTTCAGGCCACTGCACTGCAGCTGGGGCGACAGAGCCAGACCCCGTCTCAAAAAAAAGAAAAGAAAGAAAGAAAGTAGAAAATATGCAGACCATGAGGTGTGCCATTCTCGCTGCCCGGTCGACTTTCCCGCCTCTTTACAGTTCACTTTCAGATAAATCTGTATCAAATTAAATCAAGTAATTCCTCATACTAAAGTCTTAACCCTCATGAGAGAAAGAAATAGTGATTTGGCAAACTTTACGAAGCTTAAAAAGATTTAATGAAATTAAAAACTAGCGTGGCTTGAAAATTAAAACCTAAGAAATGGCAAAGTTAGGTATTTATCTAAGGCTTATTAAGAAAGGGAATACCGAGAAAATTAGAGAAGCCGCGAGAATTTTAGGAAGCAGTTTGGGTTGTGCCATTCGCCCGACCGCCCTTTGTTGAGCCCAGTGTGGCTCTGCCTAGCAAGGCCCCTGGGATGCCCCCTCCCTGTCCCTGCCTGCTGGGGTGGGGTGGTGGGCAGCCCCCAGCAGACCTGGCTCTCCCTTGGCCCTCAGCCCATCACCACAGGCAGTGGCTGCAGCTCTGTCCCTCCCACCAGGATGAGAGCCCCGAGGCAGGAGACGCCTTCCGGGTCTCTGGATCCCCATCCTGGCCACAGGGCCTGAGATGCTCTCAGGAAAGTGGTTTGGGTTCTGTGGCTGTGAGGCAGAAAGCTTCCGGTTGTTCTGGAGCGGCACAGAGGGCAGGGAAGGAGAATGAGCGTGAGGAAATGACACACTGTTTAGACGCATGGAGTTTTAGGTGCCGGTAGGACATCTGGGGGCCCATCTAGGGGCAGACAGAAACTGGGACATCAGAGGTTGGTGAGGCGCCACCCTGGAGGCTGCATCTGGGTGATGAGGCAGCTGCCCCCCAGTCCCCTGCACTTGAGTGAGGAGCCAGCTTGGAAGGTTGCTGACCAGTGGGTGGTCCTCCTCCCAGGGCCGTGGACACGACATCCTCGTGGGACCCCCATGGGAGGAGCAGGGAGAGGCCAGAGCCACCATGCAGGAAGGCGGAGCTGCAGCCACCTGGAAAGTCCTGCCCACTGAGTGCATTCCAGGCGCCTGGCCCATGCCAGGTGCAAGACCCACAGACAGGGCTGTCCTGGGGACAGTTGGGAGCTGAGTTTCAGGCACACAGATGTCCTGGGAGCCAGACTGCTCTTGCCAGCAACTTCTCCCACCCCGGGCGGTGCACACTTGGCAGTGGGCTTGCCATCTGCGGACGAGGATGTGTGGGGAGGATGGAGGCCTCTGTGTGTCGGGGGTAAGCTTGGGGGCAGGCTCCCTGCAGGCCGTCACTGCCGCACCAGATGTCATACAGGGCAGCACCAGCCCCAGCATCAGACACGGAGGAGTGATGTCATCCTGAGACTCACAGGACATGGCCTGGCTCCTGGTGTGGCCCATGGCACCCTGGGGCCCCCCTCCTGCCTCCTGCCCAGTCCCTGCTGTCCTGCTGGGTGGTGTTTCCCAGACAGCCCCGGGTGCCAGGCTGCAGGCAGCCCCATGGACGGCACACGTTTGCCTGAAGGGCGGCCCCAGACTTTGGGTGGCAGCGGCCCTGGCCTCTGTCCTGAGCTGTTCAGGACGTCACGGGGGCTGTGGCTGACCCCAGTGGGGGCCAAGCCCTGGGGCAGGTGGGGGCATCACTGACCCTCATGAAGGGATGGAGGGGATGACCCTGAGCCACAGGAGCCCACAGGCCATGTCATCGAGGCAACGAGGGGTGGCTGATGGCAAAGGCCCCACTTTGCCAGCGTCGAGAGCGGCCAGAGCCCTGGCTGTCCCAGCATCACTGGGTGTCAGAAGGCGCCAGCACTATGACTAAACATGCTGTTGTCCTGAGGCAGGGCAGAGACCCTGCCACTGCCTTTGATGGTGGCATTGCCTGAAGCAGGCCCGGCCTCTCCCTCCCGCAGACGGTTTAAGCAGATGCGCTCTCAGTGACGTTTCTGAAGCTGCCCAGCACAGCACCCTAACCAAGCAGTGACCCTTGTGGATGTTTTTTCCTCACTGCACTCTGTTCCCAGGTTT
This sequence comes from Hylobates moloch, assembly GCF_009828535.3. Lineage (NCBI taxonomy): Eukaryota > Metazoa > Chordata > Mammalia > Primates > Hylobatidae > Hylobates > Hylobates moloch. The sequence goes on along the minus strand of NW_026652294.1, from coordinate 27,709,876 downwards.
AAAGACCTTTCTCTCCCACCACTGCTATGAAGGGACAGTGTCTTTCCTCCCTGCACAACACACGGTGGGATCTCCAAGGGATAGGAAGCCCTGCCGGGCAGGGTAAGTGCATTGCTTTGTGTGTTTCTCTTGCAAATGACGGGAAATAAAGCAGGACGGTTAGGAAGGTGAATGCAGAAGTATCTTCCAAATGTGGTGGAAGGTGCTGGATGTAGCGTGCCCAGAGACACGATGCCTATGATGCCCATGGTGGCCTAGGCGTGCATGGGGCTTGCTGTCCCCATCTCTGTCCCCATGGCCTGCGTGGGCAGCCGCTCCTGTGCCAATGAGCCAGATGAGGACTCTGGGGGAGGGTTCCACACCCACTGTTAGAGTGAGGGCTGAGCACAGGGTCTGTCCCTGCCGGGGTTCCCTTTACCCCCTGTGGGTGCCTGATGGAGGAGATATGCAGGCGAGAAGGGATGGTAGACACCTTATCGGTGACTGTGCGTGTGCAGGGCACTGGTGGCAGGACCGTTGGTACAGCTGGCTGGAGTGTGCGCTCTCAGCAGCGACCCTCCTGTCCACACCCCTGGCTGAGACTCTCACCGATGTTAGCCCCATGCTTCAAGGCAGGAGCCCACTCTAAAGTTAGCAGAGCCCGGGCCAGGCACACCTTCAACCCCACAGGAAGCCAGGGACCCTCAGCAAGAAGGCTCGGGCTGGCAACAAGAGCTGGTGCCAGGGGTTGGGGGGGCAGAGCCAGGGCAGCTGCCCAGGGAGAGGGGATACAAACGGAAAGAGGCGCCCCACCAGGGAGGGGAGGCTGAGTGGAGTCAACACAGCTGGAAACACTGTTGACTCCCTTTACATTTGGTGTCCCAGTGTGGCCACTGCAGGCTCTGCAATGGTGGCTACGCGAATGAACAAGCAGGGACTCCTTTCACCTGGTGTATCCCCGCCCCACCCCCACACAGTGTATTCAGTAATATCCGACCAGTGTACATAGAACCTTAAATAAATCTAAACGTAGTTGTCCCAGGCCGCATGACCTCCCTAGTGACCGTGGAGGGTGCCTGAATGGTCATCCTGTCTCTGCTCTGCCTGGGGCTGAGGACACGGGGCTGTGGGGACAGCTGCACCTTTGTGAAGAACACTCACGGCCTTTCAAGTCGTGCAGACTTCAGAACCTCCTTCGAGCTCCTTTCCTTTTTTAAGTGAAGAATTTGAGACCATAAAATCAGAATATTCAGAGGCAGATGCTGTTTGCGTCAGTGCATTAAAGAACTCGGCTGCTGATGAGCAATTTCCACCAGTGCAAACAGTGTCCTGTAAATCCAGCAGCCCCCAAGATTGGAAAGATGTGCTAGACGAATGACTAAGTTCTAAGCTGATGGTTCTGAGTAATTTGCTTGTTATTGACTGTAACAGATAAGCCCTGTATGATTTGTTATCTGAAAGTAAATGAGTCCTCACCCCAGGAGTCTGCTGGGGGAACCAGTGCCTCGGTCACTTCTCCCAGCCAGGCTATGTTAGCTGCAGGGCCAGGCAGAAGCCGTCTCCAGGTGGCACCTCAGCATCCTCATGCTGTGCTTCTCCTCATGTCCAAACCTTTTAGAGAAGGACGTGCTGAGTGTGTCATTTTAAAAGTAGGTCTCATTCTGAAACCTCTAATTAATATGCCAAAAAATATTTTGTTAAGCCTTTGAAATGGAACTTTTTCGTATGTGAAAAGAATGTAAATACATCTATATGTGCCAAGCATACGCACTGCACCTGCAGCTCCATATTTAAAAGGTGATGATATTCTTGTCTTTCAGATGCTTTGTTTGCAGGCAAAGCAGGCAGCAGCTGGAGGAGGAGCAGAAGAAAGCGCTGTATGGTTTGGAAGCTGCGGGTAATTCCTAAGACACAGGCTCGGTGTTGTGACTGTGTGTGCTGGGGTGTTGGTTTCTGTCCTCTCTCAGGGCACTGCCTCTCCTCCCTGCCCACCTTTGCTTTTCCTTTTTCCTGTCTGGCACCAGGCATCCATTTCTCCTTAGCCCCAAGCAGTATCAGGTCACTGTTACTTGCCGTGTACGGCTGTGTGGAGCAGCAGGTTTTGTGAAAGGCCCCGTTGCCCTTTCTGAAACGCTGTTGTGGTGCTGAGTCTGGACTCCTGTCCCATGTGCTCTAGAATGTGGGGGCAGCAGACGTCCCATTGAGGGCTCGCTGGTGACCACCTCAGGCCCTGGCAACCACACAGTCTCTGTCCAGCAGAGGCAGCCTAGACAGTGTACGGTGAGTGGGTGTGGCCATCTGCCAATGAATATTTATGGACACTGAATTTAAGTTTCATAGAATTTCCACATGTCACGAAATATTATTCTTTTGATTTTTTTCTCTTTCTCTTTTTTCTTTTGGATGGAGTTTCACTCTTGTCGCCCAGGCTAGAGTGCAGGGGCACAATATCAGCTCACTGCAACCTCCGCTTCCCGAGTTCAAGCGATTCTCCTGCCTCAGCCTCCCTAGTAGCTGGGACTACAGGTGTGCACCACCACGCCCGGCTAATCTTTGTATTTTTAGTAAAGATGGGGTTTCACCATGTTAGCCAGGCTGGTCTCAAACTCCTGACCTCAGGTGATCTGACTGCCTCAGCCTCCTAAAGTGCTGGGACCACAGGTGTGAGCCACCATGCCCAGTCAATAATATTTATTTATTTATTGGGACAGAGTCTTGTTCCATCACCCAGGCTGGATTGCAGTGGCGTGATCTTGGCTCACTGCAACCTCCACCTTCTGGGTTCAAGCGATTCTCCTTCCTTAGCCTCCTGAGTAGCTGGGATTACAGGCGCCTGCCACCATACCTGGCTAATTTTTTTTTTTTTTTTTTTTAAGACAGAGTTTTACTCTTGTTGCCCAGTCTGGAGTGCAATGGCGCAATCTCAGCTCACTGCAACCTCCGCCTTCCAGGTTCAAGCAGTTCTCCTGCCTCAGCTTCCCGAATAGCTGGGATTACGGGCATGCGCCGCCACGCCTAGCTAATTTTTGTATTTTTAGTAGAGATAGGTTTTCACCATGTTGGCCAGGTTGGTCTCGAACTCCGGACCTCAGGTGCTCTGCCTGCCTCGGTCTCCCAAAGTGCTGGGATTACAGGCGTGAGCCACCGCGCCAGACCTTTTTCAAGGATTTAAAAACGTGAAAAGCATTCTTAGCTCTCAGGCCACACACAGATGGGCAGCAGGCCGGATTTGACACACAGCCATGGTTTGCTGACCCTTGTTCTAAATTGTCCAAAAGTCACCAAGTGAGGAGAGGGACAACAGTCCTGCCTTCCGGGAGGTGATCCTTTGGGTACCACTTCCTGCGGGGAGCGGACGGTTCCGTGGTGGATGTTTTTGGTGTTGAGCTGACGAGTCGGTTGCATGAAGTGTCTGCTAAATGCATGAGCAGGTGAGAGCCCGGATGGCCTCCCACCATCCCGGTGCAGGGCGCTGCCCGGCGCCATTGCAACTGTGACATCTCCGTGGTTCTTTCTGCTTCAGAGGACGTGGAGGAGTGGCAAGTCGTCTGTGGGAAGTTTCTGGCCATCAATGCCACAAACATGTCCTGTGCTTGTCGCCGGAGCCCCAGGGGCCTCTCCCCGGCTGCCCACTTGGGAGATGGGTCTTCTGACCTCATCCTTATCCGGAAATGCTCCAGGTTCAATTTTCTGAGGTTTCTCATCAGGCACACCAACCAGCAGGACCAGGTAAGTGGGGTGCTTTTGCATGGAACCTCCACTGGCGAGTAATTTATGTTCCAGCAGTCCCTGGTTTATGTGTTGTAGGAATTCATTATTTAATTCAAGGGAAGGAAGGGCAAAATTTTTTTTTTAATTTCACAAACTTTAAACTCCTGGTTACAACTACTCCTTGTAAAATTTCATTTAAAAAGATAAATTTTTGAGGCCAGGTGTGGTGGCTCATGCCTGTAATCCCAGCACTTTGGGAGGCTGAGGCAGGCAGATCACCTGAGGTCAGGAGTTCAAGACCAGCCTGGGCAACATGGTGAAACCTCATCTCTACTAAAAATACAAAAATGAGCCAGGTGTGGTGGCACACGCCTGTAATCCCAGCTACTCGGGAGGCTGAAGCATGAGAATCGCTTGAACCCAGGAGGTGGAGGCTACAGTGAGCTGAGATCACACCACTGCACTCCAGCCTGGGCGACAGAGTGAGACTCCATCTCAAATATATATATATGTGTGTGTGTGTGTGTGTGTGTGTATGTATATATATGTGTGTGTGTATGTATATGTGTGTATATATGTATATATGTGTGTATATGTATATATACATATATGTGTATATACACACGCATATATATACATACATATACACACACATATATTTGAGCACAGAAACTAAGAGGTATGAATCTCCATAATGCAACTTCTTATCTGTTGTTTCTCTTCCTATTTAAAAACAGAGCAGAGCGATACAGTAAAATACTCTTTAGGGTCCAGAAATGGGTTCTGTTCGGGCCCTTCTCCCACATCCTTCTGTGGCCCACACAGAGGAAGACCCGAGTTCAGTCATGTTGGGAGAAGCGCAACTTTTGGTCACAGTCTCCAAATTTAGTCACATTTCTTTTTTTACTTAAGTTCTATTTAAGATCTAGTCTAATGCTATTTTTATGTGGCTTTTTAAGTAGTGCTCGTTAAAAAGAGAATACAAAATTCTACAAATCACTGGTAATTATCTATCAGAATTCTGTAAAAAGCGTTCGTCATTGTAGATAAGCTGTGGTTTCTAAAAGCATTAGAAGTCATTTTGACAAGTGCCGCGGAAGGTGGGCGCCGGGGAAAGTGGGCGCCGGGGAAGGTGGGCGCCGGGGAAGGTGGGTGCCGCGGAAGGTGGGTGCCGGGGAAGGTGGGCGCCGGGGAAGGTGGGTGCCAGGTTTCCCTTCATCTCTGAGCTGTCAGTTCAGCTGGAAAGGGAACTCCAGGGGCCTGCACAAGCAGTTGCATCCTCCGAGAAGGGCCGTGTGCACCAAGGCCTGAGAGAACTCGCTGTTGGTCTGGGGTGTTCTGCTGCCCTACCCGGATGACGATGTTTAGAGCTGAATGGTCCCTCTCACTGTTTCTTGGTAGTTTGACTTCACTTTTGTTGAAGTTTATCGCGTCAAGAAATTCCAGTTTACGTCGAAGCACATGGAGGACGAGGACAGTGACCTCAAGGATTCGGGGAAGAAGCGCTTTGGGCACATCTGCAGCAGCCACCCCTCCTGCTGCTGCACCGTCTCCAACAGCTCCTGGAACTGCGACGGGGAGGTCCTGCACAGCCCCGCCATCGAGGTCAGGTGCGTGCAGGGGTCCTCCAGCCACCAGCGCCAGCCCCTCGAGCTCTGAGGTGTCTGTGACAAGCTGCCCCACCCAGGGTGGGGGGTTCCCTGGGGCTTTATAAACACAAAACGTAGGAATGTTTTATAAATGCACTTTTCTCTCCCTATGTCAAATATCGAATGAGATGCCATTCCCCACATTCTGGAAAGAGGCCAGGGTGCCGAGTCCTCAGCATTTTGTTTTGCAGATAATTTTCATGGGTGTTTGAAGCTCCTCCATTTCATTCTTTTCCTCTTCCACACCCTGTGCTCCAGGCTGGCATTGGGCTCTTTGCCCTGGCACTCTCTCTCTTCTCCTAAATAATTCAAAAGGTGGGAGGCCAAGGCGGGCAGATCACTTGAGATCAGGAGTTCAAGACCAGCCTGGCCAACATGGTGAAACCCCGTCTCTACTAAAAACACACAAAAAATTAGCCGGGTGTGGTGGTGCATGCCTGTAATCCCAGCTACTCGGGAGGCTGAGGCAGGAGAATCGCTTGAACCCAGGAGGCAGAAGTTGCAGTGAGCCAAGACCGTGCCACTGCACTCCAACCTTTGTGACAGAGCGAGACTCCGTCTCAAAAAAATTTCAAAAGGCAAACAAAGGAAACCGCCTTTACGGGCAGTCCTTTGTCCACTGAATCCACCAGGGAACCATTGGCCTCAAGGGCCACAGTCAATCACCAAGTGCAGGTGCTCCGTGCGGGGAGGGGCAGGAGGCAGCAGGGCTGGGAAGGGCACCCCGAGGATGGGAAGGAGGGGAGGAGCCCAGAGGGACGCCCCGTGCTGGAGGCCACGCAGTGCTGGTGGCCACGAAGCCTAGGAGACCCGGGGAGGCAGGTGTGGCCAGACAGGGATGTTCGGTCTCCCTGGGGCAGGTGCCACGCCCCTCCTCTGGCTGGCTGGGCGGAGGGTGGGAAGTGGTGTCCCCCCAACACCCACTGGGGCCATTGTATTTGGAAATCTGTAATGTATCACATAACCAGATGGAATTTGTGTGCAGAGAAAATTGTTTCTCCATGGAAAGACACAGTAACAAGCAAGTTGATTTTTTCAAAAGGCCATTGAATTAGGTTTGGGCGTGCAAATTACATGAGACTGGGGAACTGGAAAGCTCTAGGCGGATTCTGAACTCTTGGCAGATGTTGGTAAGAGCTCGGTCTACTTCAAGGAAGCCCAGCTTAACACTCGTTAACAGAGTGTGGCTGGCGTGAGAGCGATGGCAGGCTGGGCAGCAGGGCCATGCCTGTCTGCAAGGAAAGCTGGGTGTCAGATGGCCCTTGGGTACTTTAAAGTCACAGCATGTAAGAGGATGCACGCATCTCTGTGGACAGCTCCCCACTTTCAGTGACTCCTCAGCCAGCCAGCTGCGGCTCTAAGAAAGCTTCTCCCATTCGCGTCCGAACAAGCCTAAGGGAGAAGGAGGTCTCTGCCCCCCCCCAGGCCCAGGGCCGCGCGCCCCCTTTCTTTCTGTTGGGGGTGATGGCAAGAGGCCGTCGGAAGCTCCCAGAAACACCCGCCACCCCAGGCAGCCGTGCACAGGGACTTTCCTCTGTCAACTCATTTTACAAGTTTGGGAAGTGGGATTATTTTTAATATTGGTGTATGTATTTATTAAAGAAATAGAATAATTTGAAAATTAGGACAGGCATTCTTGAAATACGTCCTGTCTATCTTGATAAATATGGCTATGCCTTGAGCAGCACACCACTTTTAAAAATATAATTTGTGTGTGTGTGAGCTCAGCTCCATGGAAACAGCCTGTCACTTATTTATTTATATTTTCTTATTTTTTGAGACAGAGTTTTGCTCTTGTTGCCCAGGCTAGAGTGCAATGGCGAGGTCTCGGCTCACTGCAACCTCTGCCTCCCAGGTTCAAGCAATTCTCCTGCCTCAGCCTCCCAAGTAGCAGGCGCCCGCCACCACACCTGGCTAATTTTTATATTTTTAGTAGAGATGGGGTTTCACCATCTTGGCCAGGCTGGTCTCAAACTCCTGACCTCAGGTGATCTGCCCGTCTGGACCTCCCAAAGTGCTGGGATTACAGGTGTGAGTCACTGCGCCCTGCCCCAGCCTGTCACTTAATGAAGGGGTTTAGGTTACTGAAATACGTCTGAGGAGGCTGTGATATCATTAATAAATGAAATAAACAGAGCTGTCCTGTGTGGGAAGATGGCACTCACCCAGGGACTCACTGTGGCCACTGAGCCCCTGGGCAGGGGACCTCCAGGGACCCCCAACTTGCTCCTCAAGCCCGAAGGCTCTTGCTGACGTTGGGCCACCTGTCGTTCTCATCTGAGCATTCCTCATACATCTCTTACACACATGGAGTCGCCCCGCACAGACTCCTCGCAGGCCCTGCGTGCTCAGTACTGCTGAGAAAATGGGGGTGGGTGGAGTGGGCACACACTGGAGCGGGCGCTTTGCTTTCCATGAGGGTGCTGGAGTCCGAGTCAGGTCTACTGATGCCCAGATTTCCCACCTGGCCATTGGCAACCCCTTTACAAACGGTATCCTGGGAGTCTAAGTGAATTATTCCACGCCCCGGACCCGTCACTGGGGGCTGGACTCCTACAGCCCACGGTGACGTCTGACCGTTCCATGGGGGGTGGACCCCCACTGCAGCCCTTGTCCAGGAGCGGGGCTCAGGCCAGCTTTGAGTGAGGGACACGTCGAATTTACTGCAGCCCCTGTCCAGGAGTGGGGCTCAGGCCAGCTTTGAGTGAGGGACACGTGGGGTTTACACGTGGCCGCTTGTCTCTGCAGAGTCCACTGCCAGCTGGTTCGACTCTTTGCACGAGGAATTGAAGAGAATCCGAAGCCAGACTCACACAGCTGAGAAGCCAGCGTCCTGCTCTCGAACTGGGAAAGTGTGAAAACTATTTAAGATAATTATTACAGACCAATTATGTTGATATATACATTTAAATGTAGAAATTTATTTTTGATAGTTAAATCTTGATTTTAGAAGAAAACCCTTTTGTCAACAATTTTGTGTACATATTTGGCATTTTCAGTTCTGTACGCATCTGCGGGTTGCAGCCCACGCCGCTTACTCTCAGCGGATGCAGCTGCTCACTTGGGGGCACTGGCCTCTTAGGTTTTAACAATGTCAACAGTGTAGTTTAGAAAATGGCCCGTTAGTGGCTCTATTGCAATAATGTTAGGGACATTATATGATTTCCACGCAGGTCACACCATCTGGGCCTGAGGTAGCAGTGGGTCACTTTGATCCACTTTGCAGGACTTATTCTGTAATGGTTTGTGGCCAAGTTTTGGGAAGTGGTTGATTCTCTTTGCCTTCATTTCACCTTCCTCTTCGTTTACGGTTAGGACATCGCTGCTTGATCCTTACAATACTGTGCAACTGCAATGCAACATGGCCCTGCTTCAGGTGATCCGCGGGAGGGGCCTCCACGCCAGCGCGGGAAGGCTGCTGGGGCCTCCACACCTGCCTCATCACCGCGGCGTGGCTAAGACAATCCGGCTGGGAGCATGACCTTGGCGTCTGTTCTGGGAGCACAGATGATAAGCTCTGGAAGCTGGCAGTGTGGAAAGCACTGGCAAGTTTGTTACTGTTAAAATGTCAAATACCAACGCTTTATATCGACACGAAGCGCTTAACACAGCTGGGCTTGGGGGGCAGTCAGGAGGAAGCTGGCCATCCGTGGAGGAGGGGCCGTTCCTGCACTCCGGCAGGATTCCTCTGAGGTGGGCCCTGAAGTCGGTACACGTGGTCCAGATTTGTCCTTGTCTTTTCTTCACACTGAGTTCTCTATATTTATTGAACATCTTGTCCTTTTAAGCCAGAATAGTGTAAACTGCGTCTCGGATGTCTGTCTTTTGTCTCGAAGCCACGATGGATCACTGGTTTCCTCTGAAGCGCGAGGGCTCCGGCGACCAGAGGATTCTTCCCGGAAGGCATTCCTGCCCCGCTCCCCGGGGCACCCCTCAATTGTGTACTACGTCCTTGTTTAGTGCGTATCCATGCCTATGTAGATGATGTCTGTAACTTAGTTTAGTTTGAGATGTGAGAATATGCGGCTGAAACTTTGATCTGTGAGAGTGGGCCGTGGCCGTTTGCAGCACGCTGTAGACACCGTTCCTCGTGCTGCCGGGTGGGTTTTGCAGAGGCTTCCTTAGTGATTGCACATTTAACCGGCAGCATCCATTTTCAGAATTTCCCGGCATTCATTTATATTTTGAAGCATACAGGACACTTCTCATTTCCTCGTTTAGCCCCACCCAGGTCAGGTGAAAGGGCAGCTTTAATGGTGGTTTTTAAGGACCACATTATCAGCGAGCACTGTGCAAGCCGAATGGTTCAATAAGGAATGGCTGAATGAAAGTTCTGGGTGTAAAGAGTAAATATGCCCTGGCTCTTTCTACCAATGTTTGCTCCTGGTTGGAAAGAAACCAAAGATTTAAGATGGGCTGCTCTTCCAGACTGGCCGTGCCTGCCTGTGCCCAGCAGCCTGTGCAGCCGGCAGTGTGCCTGGTGTCACGCCAGGAGGCTGTGGCTGCTGTGGGCCCTCTGGAACTGTGCTCTTCACAAAGTTTCCCCAAAAGGTTCTTCTAAGCCTTTATCGTCCCTGGTAAATGTTTCCCGGCCGGGCGCGGTGGCTCACGCCTGTAATCCCAGCACTTTGGGAGGCCGAGGCGGGTGGATCACCTGAGGTCAGGAGTTTGAAACCAGCCTGCCCAACATGGTGAAACCTTGTCTCTACTAAAAATACGAAACTTAGCCGGGCTTGTTGGCGCACGCCTGTAATCCCGGCTACTAGGGACGCTGAGGCAGGAGAATCGCTTGAACCCAGGAGGTGGAGGTTGCGGTGAGCCAAGATTGCGCCACTGCACTCCAGCCTGGGCAACAGAGGGAGACTCCGTTCCGCCCCCTCCCCCACCACACACACACAAAAAAACAGTTTCCCATACACTGGCCTGCTCCAAAACCCACTAACTATTTTAGCAAAACAGTCCAGGCCAAAGAGGAAGCATTTTACGTTCAATAAGAAACCCAGCCATTCCACATGGCTGGTTCCTGAGTGGCTTTGGTGATACTCGCCAGCCACCTGCTGACATTCAGAATCTCAGACCTCGGGACTGCTGTTGCGGTACCGTGTGTCTGACACCCGCCAGGAGCCCTTTGCTATCTGCGCGCAGGATGGGGGTGACTGCCCAGACATTCCCGCTTGATAGGGGCAGCCTTTCAGATGCAGCAGACATACAACACCTGTACTTTGGAGTTTTAAGGAAAAAAAAATCAGAAGTGCTGGTTAGATAGTGAAAACTTAGGATAACTTAGAAAGGTTAGTTTTAGCTTCCTTTGTGGCTCCCTGGTGCAAAACAATTAGCAGTTATGCAATGGACCTGATTCTAGTTTATTCTAATTAAAAAGTGAGGCCAGGCGGAGCCTGCCTCTGATGGCGGGGCTTGACTTTGTTCCTGAATACAATCTTGAGTAACTGGGAAAGTCTGAGTGAAAGGATGGCCTCATTCTCTTTCTAATCTTGCTGGTTTCAAGATTAGAAAATGGCATTATTTGATCTGAAATGTTTGAGAAGTCACAAATAAAGTTACTTGGGCAGACGTGGCTTGCTTTCCTTCCTTTACACATACCTGTTATTTTCAAAGCAGAATATTTTTCATGAAAACACACACAATTTAAAGAACAAGAATAAAATGAACCACCTACGCCAGGAAATTGAACGCCGCCCCAAAGCCTTCTGTGCCCTGCTCTGGAGTCCCCCTGCTCCCCCTCGGAGGGCGCTACCATTTCACGTTAAGCGCATCCCTTCCTGCCTCTGTCCATGGCTGTATCTGCAACAGCGAGTTTAGTTTTGCACGTTTTGCGCTTTATCCAAAGGAAACGTGTTGTTTTCTGTAACTTGCTTCTTTCACTCCACGTTTATTTTTGCTTATTTATTTATTTTGAGACGGAGTCTCGCTCTGTCACCCAGGCTGGAGTGCAGTGGCGCGATCTTGGCTCACCACAAGCTCCGCCTTCCGGGTTCACGCCATTCTCCTGCCTCAGCCTCCCGAGTAGCTGGGACTACAGGTGCCCGCCACCACGCCCGGCTAATTTTTTGTATATTTAATAGAGACGGGGTTTCACCGTGTTAGCCAGGATGGTCTCGATCTCCTGACCTCGTGATCCACCCACCTCGGCCCCCCAAAGTGCTGGGATTACAGGCGTGAGCCACCGCGCCCGGCCCACTCCACATGTTTGAGAGGGCATTTGCATTGTGAAACTGACTTTTCCGGTCCATGAACGTGACATTATTTCCACTTACATAGATCTTCATTCATGTCTTTCAATTATTTTATAATTTTTCCATGGAAGTCTTTAAATTCTTAGATTTATTCCTAAAACTTGATTTTTGTTTGTTTTTGTGAACAAGGTCTTGTTCAGCTGCTCAGGCTGGAGTACAGTGGCATGACCACAGCTCACTGTAACTTCAGTCTCTCAGACTGAAGCGATCCCACCTCAACCTCCTGAGTAGCTGGGACTACAGGCGTGCAACACCATGCCTGGCTATTTTTAAAAAGTTTTTTGTAGAGACGGGGTCTCACTCTGTTGCCCAGGCTGGTCTCGGAACTCCCGGGCTCAAGCAATCCTCCTGCCTCAGCCTTCCAAACTGCTGGGGTTACAGGAGTAAGCTACTGTGCCCAGCCAAAATTTCATATTTTGAGGCTTTTCTTTTTTTCATTAATGTTTTGTAGAGATAGGGTCTCACCATGTTGCCCAGCCTGGTCTCAAACTCCTGGCCTCAAGTGATCCTCCCATCTTGGCCTCCCAAAGCGCTGGGATTACAGGCGTGAGCCACCAAACCTGGCCTTTGAGGCTATCTTAAGATTTGTTTTGTTTTGCATAGAAATGCAATTTTTTGTTTGTTTTGAGATGGAGTCTCGCCCTGTTGCCCAGGCTGGAGTGCAATGGTGTGATCTCGGCTCACTGCAACCTCCGCCTCCGGGGTTCAAGCGATTCTCCTGCCTCAGCCTCCCACGTAGCTGGCATTATAGGCACGTGCCACCACGCCCAGCTAGTTTTTTGTATCTTTAGTAGAGATGGGGTTTCCCCATGTTGTCCAGGCTGGTCTCCAACTCCTGGCCTCATGATCTGCCCGCCACAATTGTTTTTTATGTGTTGGGTTATATCCAGAAACCTTGCCTCCCGTCAACTTAAAGTGACATCAGAGAGCTCTCCTAAGAAAGTTTATTCGGGAACAGCAAGGGGATTGCAGTCAGGATATGCGTGCTATGCCGGTAGGCATTTTGGGGGGTGTTCGCGATAAAGGCGACACTTTAAAAGGCAAAGAAATCCACGTTAAGCTGCTCTAGAAAGAAGTTCACAGGTCACAGCAGCTCCTGGCAGGAGGCAGTACTGTTCACCGCGGGAGTGGCCGTCACTGGGCGGGCGCCCTTGTTGCAGTCCTGAGGGTTCTGGGGCGAGTTCTGCTACAGGCAGGCCTGCGAGAGCTTCTTCACGGCCTCCCCTGACTCATTGTGTACCAGCAGCTTCCACACTCCTATTATGATAATTTACTGGTGAATTTCGGGGTTTTCTGTCATCCTATCATTTACAAATAGTAACAGCTGAATGTCTTCTTTACAATCGTGCATGGTCCAGCTATTTCCCCTAGCTTCTGATGCCAGCTGTGACATCTGGTACAGAGTTGAGCAGAGATGATGGCAGGGGCCTGGGCCAGCTCCTGTCTGAGGGATTGGGTCAGCTGCCCATCACTGCCTCTTGGCCCTGGCCCCACCCAGCTGCCCCTCTGTGATCCCAGGTGTCTCCCCTTCCATCTGACGTGGACCCGAGGGCCCCTGGAGGCGGGCAAAGCTGGGCTTCCTGGTTCCAGGGGTTTTGAGGGCGGATTTCTGATTTCAGCGGTGCTGGGTGGCTGCACAGCCCTTTCCCTGGGCGGCTTTCCCAGCTCACACCCACACAGGACGGGGTCTTGGGGTCCTTCCTTGGCTGTGCCCTTAGTCCGTGGCTGCTGTAGTCTCTGGCCAACCCTGTCCTCCAACCGCTGCTGGAGTTCATAAGCCCATAGAATACTGCCTCCTGGAGTTCTGCAGGGCAAGCAGAATGGACCACAACCCTGGGTTCCCAGCGTCGCTCACTTTGGTCCACGTGAGGCCCTCTCTGATTTATTTACTCATTCATCCGTTACATTCATCCACTAAATATTTAAAAACACATAGCAAGTACCTATGAAGAGAACCCCTGGTTCAAGAATAAAATCACTAACAATTTCATTTCCCTCTGGACTCTCCCTGATGCACCCCCACCCTGGGTGACCCCTCTTCTGATTTGCAGCCAGAGTGCCAGCTTCTGCTGGAAGCTCTGCAGCGCCCCGTCACCCCCAGAATAAAAGTCCTAGAGGGCACCAGGCCTGCCCCACAGATTTGTGACCTTTCCTTTGCTGCACAGCCCCTCTGGTAGCCAGGTACAGCCGAGAGATGCCGCTGAGTAATGGAAAATGCACGCATTAAAACATGTAGGATTGCCAAGGAAACCAGCTATACTGAAATAGTTATCACAACCACCCGTAAATGGTGATAGAGGTATATGTAGGCACCTTTATTGACACTAAATGATGAAATATATGCACAACAGGCAAGTTGTCGGTTTAGGCATAGAGCCTGTGGGCCGAGGGTGGGTGGTCTCCCACAGGTTGGCCTTTTTGAGCACTCAGAAGCCCCTGGGAGGCCCCTCCACCTCCTCCATGGCCCAGCTCCAGTGACACCTGCCACAGGCCCACACTGCCCCCTGTCTGTGTGGAGGGGTCAGTGTGGGCTGCCAACGGGTTAGGTAGGTCTGGGCCTTGTTCCGAGTTAGGAGCAAGCCGGGGGAGGACCTGTGCAGAGAACAGAGGGGTGGGTGGAAGGGGTCGGTGGGTACCACAGCATGGATGTGTTCCTGGGAAGGATGTGAGGGTGTGTTTGGCAGGTTCCTAGCCCATCACTGCTGTATCCCAGCACCAAGGACAGGGCCTGCTATGCTTGGCCGGCTGGGTGGGTGGGTGGGTAAATGGGTGGATGGATGGGTGGGTAGGTGGATGGATAGGTGGGTAGGTGGATGGATAGGTGGGTGGGTGGGTGGATGGATGGATGGATGAATAGTAGGTGGGTGGATGGATAGATGGATAGATGGATGGATGATGGGTGGGTAGGTGAATGGATAGGTGGGTGGGTGGGTGGGTGGACGGATGGATGGATAGATGGATGGATGATGGATGGATGGGTGGGTAGGTGAATGGATAGGTGGGTGGGTGGGTGGGTGGGTGGATGGATGGATGGATGAATGTGTAGGTGGATGGATTGATGGATGAGTGGGTAGGTGGATAGATGAATGGATGTATGGATGAATGGGTGGGTGAGTGGGTGGGTGGATGGATGGATGGATGGACTGATGGATGGGTGGGTAGGTGGATGGATAAATGGATGGATGGATGAATGTGTAGGTGGATGGATTGATGGATGAGTGGGTAGGTGGATGGATGGATGGATGGATGGATTGATGGATGGGTGGGTAGGTGGATGGATGAATGGATGTACAGATGAATGGGTGGGTGGGTGGATGAATGGATGTACAGATGGATGGAAGGACGGATGAATGGGTGGGTGGTGGGTGGATGAATGGACGGACAGACGGATGGCTAAGTGGATGAATGGATGGATCAGTGGCTGGCTGGCTATGTTGACAGAGTATGCATATGTCCTACTTTCTGAAGCTGTGCCCCTTAGGGTGGCATGGCCCACTAGACCTGGTTTCCACCTGGCTCCAGTTCCCTCGCTGTGTAACCTGGGGAGGTCTCTGTCTCCTATGGGGCTCCTGTGGGCTTGAGGCACAGGAGGCTAGGCAGCACCAGGTGCACCTGGCACAGGCCTATGCCCAACTCCAGGGATTTCAAAAGCCAGGCAGATCCTTGTACCCTTCTGTGTCCAGTATCAGCATCCAGATGGACCAAGCCCCAAGTGTTGCTGGAAACCCCTCTGTCCAGGACCCCCAGGCAGCCAGGACACCACAGTGGGGAGGGGCCAAAGCCTGCATGGCCCCTGACCCCAAGGCGCTGCCTCTGCCTCCAGCTCCCCTACTTCGCCCTGTGCCAGCCCTGGGTACCCTCCCTGCAGGCCGCGTCCCTCGCCACCTGGCCTCCTGTCTTCTGGAACTCAGGCCCTGCCTCCTGCTCCTAGCCTTCAATGCCCATGTCCAACAGGACTCTGCTTCTCAGCCCCACCTCACCCCACAGCCGTCACTCAGGCCACATCAGTACCCGAACGCCCTGCCACCAGCAGCCGTGGGGCCCCAGGGAGCGGCGGGCTGGCAGGGGCACTGAGGGCCTGGGTTTGGTGGCCCAGCTGGCTCAGGCTGCCTACAATGCATGTGGCCCTGCCAAGGAGGCAGACAGCCCTGAGCCTTAGCACAAAGCATTTTAGGTTTATTTAAATAAAAATTATAATTTATACAATACTTTTTCTTTAAACAAACAAAGTTTTCTTAAAAAAATGTTACAGGAGAATTTTTTTCATCAGTTCTTAATACAGTACAATCCTTTTGTTGAACAAAAGTCACACTGGCAATGATTATTTACAGATCCAAAATAGACTCAGGCTTCAGACATAAAAAATTTAACATTCATCTAGTTCAGTGATTAGTCATAGAAATTAAACATCTGCCCAGATGTGCACAATCTGGTAAAAACTACAGCTTCTCTCCATCAGCTTCTCTCCATGGGGAGCCCAGAGCCCGTGCAGTCCGCGCTCCACTCCCGAGGACTTCCAGGGAGGGGCCTGTGCTGGCAGCAGAGCCAATCAGTGGCTCTCTCCCACCCCCCCTGCTCCCCGAATGTGGCCCTCCCTGGGGCGCTGCGGCCACACCTGGCACGTGGTCAGTTTTCATCTCCCTTTCTCCACAAAAGGGACTCAAACTAGACCACCCGACGCTGGGAAAGAAGCCCCATCTGCCCCAGGGACCCCTCCCGCTGTGTTTGGGGACCGAATCCCAGCACCTAGGAAGAGGCGCTCACTGGCCCTGAGGCTCCGGCCCCACCCTTGGGCACCGCTGGGCCCTGGGGAGAGAGATGTGGCCATCATCTGTGGGCGCTGCCTCTGCAGCCGTCCCTGGAGGTGGGTCAGTGCCCACCCTGTGTTGCCTCAGGCGCCAAGGTGGGGTTCACTGGGGTGTGTCCCCCGCCCCTGGTGCACCAAGAGAGCCGGTCCCCTACAGGGGCCAGACTCACGGCTCAGAGTGGGTTCTGTCCCCATTTGGGAAAGGCCGCCGTGTGGTCATCCTGACGCCGACGTCCGCGCAGTCCAGAGCCACGGGGGCTCTGCTCCACCGCCTGGGATAGGACGTACTTAATCTGGTGATCGGCGCAGCTCCCCCCAAAGCACCGCCGGCACCAGCGTGTGACCCTGCAGCCCCTCGTGAAGGGGGTGAAACCAGCCTATGCCGCCGGATCCCTCACCCACACCAGCAAATGAGGATCGGAGCAAAGGTAAAAATTACATCTGAAAAATGATACAAAAATAAGAAAAACAGCTTGCTCTCTGTAAAAAATATAATCTTCTGTTTCTTCAAAAAACAACAATCTCAATGACACCCAAGGGACTCAGGACAAGCTGAGGGAGCTTCGGGATCCGCCCCAGCAGACGCGCAGGCCCGAGGGACGGTCACCTCCTTCCAGGAGGCCCAGGCCGCCTTTCCCTCCCTTCAGCCCAGTGCAGGCAGCCCCAGCAAGCCAGGCCTGCGGGCGCTCCCTCCACAAATGCCATCTTGTTCCCGGGAAGCCCAGGCTTCCCTGGG
Source organism: Hylobates moloch (assembly GCF_009828535.3). Taxonomy (NCBI): domain Eukaryota; kingdom Metazoa; phylum Chordata; class Mammalia; order Primates; family Hylobatidae; genus Hylobates; species Hylobates moloch. The sequence continues at coordinate 27,692,740 of NW_026652294.1, read as the reverse complement.
GCGGGGCAGGGGCTGGGGGGGTCTGTGCCCGGACTGGCACCTGCTAGGCACGCGGGGAAGGGAACACTGTCGCATGTCGGCTGCAGGCAGTGCAGGCCCAAGCCTCTAGGCTCGGCTCACAGTTGCTCCCTAAAGCACAGGGGCTGCCAGAGCCTCTCGGATGGCCCAAAGGCGGCCGCGGCCTGGGCCACCATGGTCCCGGAACACTCCTGCCCACTCCCTCCCCCAACCAACCCAGGCAACCGCAGCCTGGAGGCCATGTGCCAGACATGCCACAGTGCCCAGAGCACCTCCAACAGCCTTCGCGGATGTTCTCCTGGGCCTTCCAAAGAGCAAAGTGGGAGAAAGATGTGCTTTTACCTGCACCATCCTGTGCCCTTACTGGTCCCCGACTACAGAACTCCTGGCCGGCGTGTCAGGCCGAGAGCAGCAGGCGGGCCCTACAGACACGGTGCTGAGTGCCCTGCAGGCCAGCAAGGAAGGCGCCACCAAAGACACTGAGGGCAGGTGAGGGGTGGGTCCTTCTCACCCTCCCTGTTCCCGTGGAGCGAGTGTGGAGCACAGGCAGGGTCGCTGCGCCCGGCCCCAGCGCGGCACCAAGGGCAAATGCCACAGGAGGGTCTCATGTAAGAGGAAGGAGGACCGCCAGGCCCGTTTCTCGGTGGTTGGTGAAAGGCCCCCATATCCCTCCTTGACGACATCTTTCTGTCCCCAGGAGGAAGGGCCCCACACTCTTCAGCTATGGCTTTGGTGGTGGACGAGCTTCCGGCCTCTGGAGAGCAGGACACAAGGTTGAGAGAACCTCTCGGGGTGGCTGGAGAGGTTTCTCCGTCCAGGCTGGAACGGAGAAGGGCGGGGCCAGGGGTCCTGTGCATCTTCTCCACAGGCCCCCGAGGGCCTCCGCCCCCTCCCCCAGTCCTCAGGTGGCCCTCAGAGGCGCCTGACGTGCCCTGCGGGAGAGGGGCACCCCGTCCCTGTGAGCCCTGGCCCCTTCTTGGTCGATACAACGCAGAGGTCAACACAATAGAACCACAGGCCCAGGAGAATTATTGCAAAAGCTCATGAGGATGTCCAATTGTTTCCACTACCAAATCGTTAAAAAAAAAAAAAAAAAAAAAAAAAATTCCAGCAACGTCCCGGGCAAGTCAATACTAGCTGTCCCCGCCAGACGCTGCCGCTGAGGTGATCTTGATGTACTGGCTGAGAATGGTCTCGAAGGCCTCATCCCTGTGCACCATGGCACCAAACACGAGCGGCTGGCAGGGAAGAAATGCCACCAGTGAGTGTGGCACAGCCAGGCTGGCACCAGGACCAGGACCAAGACGAAGTCCAAGACCAGCCCCAGGCCAGCACGCAGTCACATGGGTCTGGGTGCAAAAGACTGGTGTCCCCCCACCACCCGGAGCCAGGCTCTAGCCGAGAGGCAGAGGGGAGCCAGGCTTCAGCCCCGTGCCTCCCTCCTCCCGAGTCACTGAGTCGGGGGACCCCCATGCCCAACATCCCTGTCTGTCCCGTGACTCGATGGTCCCAGTGAGATTTCCAACCCAACCTGGACGCAGCCCCAGGCTCTAGCTGCTGCGAGGGAGGGGGCGGCTTTGTGACCCTGCTGCCCAAACTAAAACTCTGGCTGTCTGCCCCACGCTGGTCCCAGGGTTGCTCAGAGCCAGGCCCCTGGGCCCACACCAACCCCTTGGCGGCCCCCCGCCCGGCACCTACTTTCTGGGTGGATGGCGTCGACACGGCAATCCCCATGCCTGAGCCTGGGAGGACAGACAGGACCTTGTACTGAAAGGCAAAGCATGGCTGTCACCACAGGTCTCTCCTGGGGACAGGGAGGCACAGCCCTCCGCAGGCCCAGGGCATCCTCCTCCACTGGGCACACAGGCAGCAGGGCCCACGGGCACCTGGGACTTCCAAGCAACAGAAAGTAAGGGCCTGTGGCCACCTCTTCACTTTGTGGCCGAGACACCAGACCTGTAAAGGGTCTGTCCCACCCCAGCCCAGACTGCCGGCCAGCTGGCCTGAGGAAGGTCAGAGACAAGCAGGCCCGAGGAGGCTGACGGTGGGCACTCGGCCCCAGAACTCGCTTTCAGGGCCTGGCACCAGGAGGGCCATCTGTCAGCACTGCCAATCCCAAGAGGCAGGCTGGAAGGACCCCAGCCCTGAACTCACCCCTTCTGGTCACCTGACTGCACCCTTTTTTCCAGAGGCGGATGGGAGAGATGACCCACAACTGCCATGGGGCCGGGAGTGCCCGCTGTGCCAATGTGGACATGCCCAGGACGCTCGGAGCTGGGAGGGAGCTGGGGGCCCTGACCACTCTGGCCAAGTGTGCCTGCCAGTGCCTCACTGAGCCTTCCTGTCCCAGAAAACAAGGGACCACAGGCACCTGTGACCACGCCCACCTGCTCATTCCATGTGATGGGAAAATGCTGAGAAAATGCCCAGAGCGGGTGCGACCGTCTGAGCTCTCACCGGAAAACCTGCGTCCGAGGCAGGAGCTCAGGGCCCCCGTGCTTTTCTTGATGGGGAGGGTCCCAAACACGAGGGGTGGGGAACACAGCAGCCAGAGCAGGGCTTGGGGCCTGACCTCATGGGCTCCAACCCAGCCCCTCCACTTTGAGACACACAGTCCAGGCAAGTGGACCCCAGGGCAGGGGTGGACCCCAGGGCAGGGGTGGACCCACAGGGACGTGGGGACTCAAGTCAAGGAAATGGACCATGGCCGGCCAGCGTGGCCGCAGTGCCCAGATGCTGACAGAGGCTGGCAGAGGTCTATATGGAAAGCCTCGCCAGCCTCTGTCAGGTGAGGAAGAAAACACGGGGGCTGGTGGGTGCACCAACCTTCTGGATGTCCGTGATGTCCACCAGCTTGATGACTTTGTTCCTCTTGGAGGACCCGGATTTGGAGCTTTCGAAGCACAAGTAACTGGAAGGCGAACGGACAGAGGCGTCGCCTGGCTCTTGAACCAGAGCACGCTCCCACCAGGTGGGGGTCTCCCGGGGCTGCCCCTCAGCCCCCAGTGGGATAGACAGAGACGCTCCCTTCCCACCAGACACAGCACCTGTGAAACACTCATGGCCACTGCTCTGTGTGAAACACTCACGGCCATCGCTCTGTGTGAGACACTCACGGCCACTGCTCTGAGACACTCACGGCCCCTGCTCTGCGTGAGACACTCACGGCCACTGCTCAGTGTGAGACACTCACGGCCACTGCTCTGCGTGAGACACTCACGGCCACTGCTCAGTGTGAGACACTCACGGCCACTGCTCTTAGACACGGCCACTGCTCTGTGTGAGACACTCACGGCCACTGCTCAGTGTGAGACACGGCCACTGCTCTGAGACACTCACGGCCACTGCTCTGAGACACTCACGGCCGCTGCTCTGAGACACTCACGGCCGCTGCTCTGTGTGAGACACTCACGGCCACTGCTCTGTGTGAGATACGGCCACTGCTCTGCGTGAAACCTAAGACTGCCCATTCCCCTGGGATTCCCAGCGAGCGACACAGGTGTCCTGGAGCCCTAGCTGGGAGTGTCCAGGTCACCTCCTCTGCAAGAAGCAGAGGGGAGGTGGGGCCTTGGCCACGGCTGCAGGTGTGGGGGACGGGGTGGCCGAGGGCCAGGCAAGACCAAGAATAGACCCCATCCCCAGGCCAGCTCTCCCACTCCCGCATCTGGGATTTCGGGGGTTTGGGGTGCAGCAAAGGTAAGTCTTGTTCTTGCAGAGAAGAGTCAAAGCCCTCTTCTGGCTACTGTGTCTCAGACAGCAACAAGGACCCAGGGCCTCGGCGTTAGCAGGTCCCCACATGGTCCCCTCCTTGGGAGACTCTGCCCCTTGTCTCCATGAACTGCTTGGGCCCCAGAGGAGACAGCATCCCCGCCAGCCTGAGGGATGGCAGCAGTGCGGCCCAGGCCACGTCCAGCTTAGAAGCAACACCTTTCCTCTGGGAGCCCAGACAGCCGGCAAGAGCAGAGCGTGGGAGAGGCCGGGGTCACCACTCAGGAAAACCCGCACTGGGCCAGCTGTGCCATCCCAGAGCCCAGGCAGCCTCCTGCGCCCCCTCCCCTGCAGCCACACAGGGCCCCACGGCTGCACTCACTTCTCCGTGACGTAGAGCACCCCGTTCCTGATGTAGTCCGTGGGCATCTTCCGGTCCCTGTTGATGAGGCAGCAGCGCCAGCCATTCTCGCACACTAATGGGAGAAGTCCCGCCTGTCACGCTTTCCACTGGAAGTGCCCAGCCTCTGACCTGACGCTGGGACCCGGGAGCCCTGACTCTCAGATCCTGACATCCGCCCACTGCGCTCACGTCACATCCACAGCGAGAGGAAGGCGCGCCGGCAAGAGTGAGGTGGCCCCGGAGGGTGGAAAACAGGTGTTTCCTCTTCACCAGGCACCGGCAGGGTTTTTAAAGTAAAAGCACCCAGGCAGAGCAGGGAACAACAGAAGTCAGTGTGGCCAGGACACCACCTCCACCAAGACCAGCAGGGCCAGGGCTCAGCAAAGGACGAAGCTCCGTTCTCCACAGCTGCCTCTGCAGCCACTCATCACACACCTCGGGCTGCCCAGTTTAGCTTAACAGGAGGTCCCTTTGGGAAGGCTGACCTGTCCCCAGGAACGGTGACATGTCCCCAGGCTCCTGAGTCACCTCTCCCCTGGTGGCTCTTGTTTCTCCAGACACGATGGAACCAGGGGCAGACCCCCTGCCAGCGCCCTGCAGGCCCTGACGCCTCGCCCTGGACTCTCTCCCCAGCATGTCGCCTGCACGCCTGCTGTCAGGGGAGGGCTGCAGCACGGACGGCTCTCCCCACGGGCACGCCCTCCTCCCCTGTAGCCTGCAGAGTTCTCATGACCCCCAGCTCCTGCACTCCTCTTGGGGTCCTGGGGCAGTGGGATGTGAACGCCATCCTGAAAGATCCTCTGGCCTGTCACAGGGCGACTCCCTCCTGCACCCACAGCGCCCCCCAATGGGCCTTCAGTCTGTGCCTGTGCTCGGTCTGGCCTCAGACTCACAGCACACATACCCGCCAGCGGACGCTCGTTTTCTGTCAGATTGAAGATCTCGTGGAAATTGCCCTTCTTCGTGCTGTGGAAGCGGCCAGCGTCCTCCTCTTTACCCAGGCCAGCTGGTGCACTGGGCACATAGCTCCGTGACGAGGTCGTCTGCAGCTGCCAACAGCAAACAGTGTCGAGGTCAGGCCCGCTGCCCACGCCCGCAGCACCCAGATGCGCTGGCCGCACACACACCCCCCAAAAGCTGGGATCCAAATTTGGGAAGACGTTCCCCAGGTCCCTTCTGGCCCAGTGCGGCTCCTTCTTCCAGGCAGGGCCACCTCACCTCAGTGGGGAGAGCCCAGCAACCCTCCCGACTCATCTGAGCCGCCCCAAGGGCAGCACCGATGCCCGCTCATTCCCCATGGTCCAGGCTGGGATGCTGTGCTGTGCAACTGGAGGGCCTGTGACTGTGAATGAAATATGGCCCAGTGCCAGCCTGTGGTTCCAAGGGGGCCCTTCTCAAGCTGCCTTGTCTCAGCGCCAGAGCCTCACTGTCAGGGATGGCAGGGGCCGGGCACCCCCATAGAGGGGTCACTCCCAGGCCCGCTGGCTCTCAGTCGTCATGGCCAGTCCCCAGGTGTTGCCCTGGGCTTGGGAGGGGCTGGATGGGCCTCAATAACCGCAGTGGTAACAGGGAAAAAAAAAAAAACCTTCACATTTTAAGGACTCCATATAATTGAAGAAACAGACTCTAAATGAGCCAGAGGTGAACAGAGCACTGTGGGCCTGGGGATGCCTGGCGTCGTGGCCCCCCATCCCCGCAGCTGGGGGCCGGGCTCACCCTGCGTGAGACGGCGGCGCTGGAGCGCTCCTTGAGCTGCGGGTCGGTGGGGAGGCTCCTCCAGATGATATAGGGCGTGTCGTACTTGGCACGCAGCCTCGGGCAGCGTTTAAAGATGAAATCAATGAGGAAGAACTTGATACCAGCATAGAGTCCTGAGAGCAGGGGACACAGTCTGTTCAACGTAGAGCCCTGAGAGCAGGGGACACAGCTACACAGCTCGCTCCATCTAAGCTCTGCAGCTGTGCCAGTCTACTCAGGGTGATGGTTCCGGCACCTCCCGCCTCCCAGATTGGCACTATGGCCCCTCCCCAGCGGGCTCCTCCCCACCTTCCGCTTGGCACTGAAGGGCACCATCAGCTGCCCAGCAGTTCAGGGAGTGCTCCCAGCATTCCTTCAAGGCCCTCCTTGAGCCCCGTCCCGCCCACCTGCAAAGTGGTGGCTCCGCCCTCCAAACAGGCCAGATCCACTAAAGACCCACTTAAGACCTACTCAGGGTGATGGTCCGGCACCTCCCGCCTCCAGATTGGCACCCTCCACCCTGAGCCTGGATGTGAGAGTCCAGCTGCTCGCTCAGTCCTCACCCTGGACACCCCCAGCCTCGCTCCCCTGGGGCCCATTCCAGCTGCACAGTCTCAACCCCAGGCGAGGGCCCCACTGCCAGTGCCCCAGCCACTCCCACTAAGACCCCTCAGCTCTGCTAGGAGCCCCCCATCCAATGCCCCTCACTTCTCTCTCCAACTCCGCCTGGCTCAGGGCTGTTCTTGACCCACCTAAAACACTTCAGGACTGTGCCTCCTCTGCCCCAATTCCCCACACCTGGCACCGAATCTGAGGTCCCTCCATGGCAATCCCTCCCCAAACCCCCTCCCACCTGCCCTCCTTCAACTGGGTGCCCCCCACGCCCGGCCCATCCCTGCTGAGGCAGCCTACCATGACCAGCTGCTCAGACAGCTCCCAGCCACGCCCTCGCAGGCTCCCCTCCGCCAGTTCCGTTTTCTCCCCAGCACTGTCACCTGACATAATCATGGTCAGTCCCTCTACTAAGCATGATCTCAGAAGAGCCGGGCCTGGCTGCGCCCCAGGACCGCAGCTGGCAACAGACGCAGGGATGGGAGGCAGGTCCGGCCCCCACACACCTCCTGACGCACCCCTCTGGGCAGCGAAAGCTGTCAGGAGTTCTGGTCTCTCCGGGTGCCCCTCCCAGTGCTGGGGGCTGTCTCGCTGCCCACAGTGCCCAGCCCGCCAGACCAGATCAGACATGGCAGGCCCTCCCTGCAGGGGCCCCAGGGTCAGAGTTGCATGTACTATCTGTGCTATAAAGGGATTGATAAAGCCATGCCTGTTTCGTTTTTTGCCTTTGTAGGACATTTTCACAGAAATTCATCAATCAAGTCAGACTTTTTGACCCCAATTCTCAACTTGTTGATTCTTTTTTTTTGAGACGGAGTCTTGCTCTGTTGCCCAGGCTGGAGTGCAATGGCTCGATCTCAGCTCACTGCAACCTCCCGGGTTCAAGCGATTCTCCTGCCTCAGCCTCTCGAGTTGCTGGGAGCCTACCACCACAACTGGCTAAATTTTATTTTATATTTTATTTATCTTATTTTATTTTTGAGACAGAGTCTTGCTCTGTCACCCAGGCAGGAGTGCAGTGGCACGATCTCGGCTCACTGCAAGCTCCGCCTCCCGGGTTCACGCCATTCTCCTGCTTCAGCCTCCCGAGTGGCTGGGACTACAGGTGCCTGCCACCACGCCCGGCTATTTTTTTTTTATTTTAATTTTTATTTTTTTATTTGACACAGTCTTGCTCTGTCGCCCAGGCTGGAGTGCAGTGGTGCAATCTCGGCTCACTGCAAGCTCCACACCCGGCTAAATTTTGTATTTTTGGTAGAAATACAAAATTTTCACCATGTTGGCTGGGCTGGTCTCGAATTCCTGACCTCAAGTGATTCACCCACCTCGGCCTCCCAAAGTGCTGGGATTACAAGCGTGAGCCACCGTGCCTGGACAACTTGTTGATTCTTGAAAGATGCTAGGTGTGGGGAGGGGCAGGGCCAGGACCACCCCCTTGGCTGACTGGACTGAGCTCCCAGGCCTCCACGTGGTGGCCGACCCGGGAGGGACAGCTCAGCTCAAGACAGCCCAAGTCCCAGCTGGGGCCATCCTTGCTTGGAGCAGGCAGCCTCTGCCCCTCTAAGCTGAGGCCCCTTGTCAGCACTGCAAACAGACACGTGGGCACCGATGAGCCAGGAATGCCATCTTGGCCCACACCTGGCAGGGTCACTGCTGCCCAGTGGCAGTGGTGATCTCAGTGTGGTTGCAAGAACCCAAACCACACTGGTTGTCACAAAAAAGGACAGCAGGGGCCGGGCGCAGCGGCTCACGCCTGGAATCCCAGCACTTTGGGAGGCCGAGGTGAGCAGATCATGAGGTCAGGGGTTCAATACCAGCCTGGCCAACATGGTGAAACCTCGTCTCTATTAAAAATACAAAAATTAGCTGAGTGTGGTGGTGCACCCCTGTAATCCCAGCTACTCCCGAGGCTGAGGCAGGACAATCACTTAAACTCGGGGGACGGAGGTTGCAGTGAGCCAAGATCGTGCCACTGCACTCCAGCCTGGGTGAGACAGACTGAGACTCTGTCTTGAAAAAAAACGACAGAAGGGCAGATCCAGGACACCAAGACCCAGGTGCACACCCCTAGGCTCCCCGTGGAGGGCAGCCTACCCTGGAGCTGTCCAGGGCTGCAAGTGCACTGCAGCTCTGGAGCCTCAGCACCTGGACCCAGGCCCAGGGGTCCAACTGGAGGTCACAGTGGTCATCTACCCACTCATGAGCCTGGAGTCCTGGGTGCTAGCCAGAGGGGCTCCAGGGCATCGTCGGGTAAGGGTCTGATCAGATCTGGCTCTGCCCACTCCTGGTGATGCCACCTGATGGCCACAGTGAGCTGCTGTTGGAGAGCTCAGCCCTGCTGCGTCCAGAGAGGCCTGTCCTCCCACCAGCAGTTACGCTGGGTCAGGGCTAGGGTCGGGCTTGGGTTATGGCAAAGGCATTCAGGAAACGCGGCAGGGGGCATCTGCTCTTCCACACAGACACAGCCCCCCACTGCTCCTCTGAGCGGCATGCCCAGCCTAGACTGCTGAGGGGCCAGGGTCTGACTTCCCGACTCCAGCACGGAGCTCTCCCCACCCCTGGCTTTGTGGCTTCTACAACTGCACACGCTGTCCTGCTTGGGCTTAGGCGAGTCCCACCTGCCCCTCAAGGACAGGACCCTGGCGGCCTTGCTCCCACATGCCAGTGTGTGGCCCATGTCAGACACTGGATCGTTGTTATTGAGGAAAAGAGAAAGAAAAGAAAAGAAAAAGACAAGACAAAACAAGACAAGACAAGACAAGACAAGACAAAACAAAACAAAACAAAACATTAGAGACTGGGCGCAGTGGCTCCCACCGATAATCCCAGCACTTTGGGAGGCCGAGGTGGGCAGATGGCCTGAGTTCAGGAGTTCGAGACCAGCCTGGCCAATAAGGTGAAACCCTGTCTCTACTAAAAATACAAAAAAAAAAATTAGCTGGGCATGGTGGCGGGTGCCTGTAGTCCCAGCTACTTGGGAGGCTGAGGCAGGAGAATCACTTGAACCCGGGAGGTGGAGGTTACATTACAGTGAGCCGAGATCACATCACTGCACTACAGCCTGGGTGACAGAGCGACACTCTGTCACAAAAAAAAAAAAAAAAAGAAAGACAAAATCGAAGAGAAAGAGAAAGACAAAAAGAAAGGAGGGAAGCAAGAAAAAAGAAAAGAGAAAGGAGGGAAGAGAGCATGCTGGGCAGCAGTGGATGAGCGCCTCCTGGGGTGAGGAGGGGCCACCACACCCCACCCACCTCCCGGCACAGCCCGGTCCTCACCACCAGCCGGCGCCCTCCTTCCCCACCGCCAGCTCTGCAGATGAGTGTTTTAGTGGATGAGATGAGTGTTTTAGTGGATGTGACCCTTGGCTTCACATGATGTCACCAAACTCATCAGCTACAACCAACCTCCCTGCACATCAAACCAGGCTCTCAGGCTCCCCACAACTATCACCCCTGAGCCCACGCGTACCCCAAGAGGCGTGTCCTGCCCAGGGAAACTCCCTGACATCCCCAGGGCCTGCTATCCTGGGTCTTGGGTCTTCCAGCTCCTCCCACTTTGCAGGAGACACGGGGGCCTTGTAAGCAGAGGGCTTCTTGATTTAAGAAACAATCACCTTATCCCTCAATCTCAGATGGGCTTCACTTCTCCCAAATTGAAACATTTGTGACAAAAAGCAGAGGAAGGATCGCCAGGTGATTTTAACAGCTCTTGCAGACACTGGTGGCATGCGGACGCCTGTGTCCCCCCCTCCTAAAGCTACAGGCCACAGGTGCATCTACTTACCCACAGCGAGCCCCACTAGGCGGTAGGGGAAGAAGCAGGAGGCCAGGAAGGCAGCCCAGAGTGCCACATACAGCTTTTGTGTGATCTCCGGCTGGACCCACATGAACAAGCTGGAAGGAGACGGGAGGCTCAGGCCGGGCAGGCGCCGCAGGGCCGGGGTGGGGGGCAGGACTTACTTCTTGATCTTCTCCAGGATGTCAGCCATCTTCCCGAAAAGGTTCTGTGTGAAGGAGAAACAACGATTACAACAGCCCCCGCGCCTGGGCTGTCAGTCACACCGCGACGCCAAGAGGGCCTCCAGGTCGGGCAGCCCTGAGGTCACTCAGAGCCCCACGGTCCTGCCCAGCTGCTCCTAGGCCGGGGAAGGCGCAGCTCTGGTCTAGGGCAGAGGTGACCATGCTCACGGCAACAGCAGATCCGGGCCTGAGTCCTTCCCAGGGGCGCTCAACCCTGGCCAGGAGCGGTGGGGAGGGAGGGGGGGCTCCACCCAGGCCCTGGCGCACCGTCCACGGAGGCTGAATCAGTAGGCCCCTTTCCCACCCACCAGAGTTGCTGTAATGACCATCCAAGGGCAGGGTGACTACAGGTCAGCTGACAGCAGGCAAACCGGGCCTGCAGTGTCAGGCACGGCCCTCCCCGGGCGGCAGCTGAGGCCGGCGGAGACCTACCCCTGGCCAGCAAAGGCACACACACCCCTGGCCGGCGCCCGTGGCAGTACCTGGGCTTTCTGGGCGACGTCCAGCACCAGCTGGAACTTCTCAGACACAGTCAGGTCTTCCTTTGGAGGTTCCTTCAGTAAAAGGGGAAAGAGAATTTTCCACTGAAATTTAACAGTTCAGAAAAACTACTGACAAAACAGTGTGGCGCCCTCCCAGCCCCAGGGACTCTGCTGTCCCCATACAGCCAGGGGGGATGGGACATCCCTTGGGGACCTGGCATCAGGAGGACAGCCCTCTGGGCTGATGGTGACATCTCACCCCGTGCCCCTCACTCTGGGTGCACTACAGGAGTAGGGCAGAGCTGCCCCTGCAATGGCTGAGCAGAGGCTCTGCCTCACAGTTCACCTTCACAGCTGCCCTCCCTCACTTACAGGCAGGGAAACTGAGGCCCAGCCAATGGGAGCCCTGGTCCTGCTTGTCTCCCATTCATTAAGAGCCTCTCAAGGTCTCCCCGGTCTCAGTGCTAGATGGGCAACAGCCTGCCTCCTCCAGGTACTTCCCCTGACCCCTGGTGCTCCGTGCAAGAAACAGGCACTGAGATATCCAACTAGGCCCCTGGAGGCAGCGAGGCCTCCCCTCTGCCCACGCCCAGTGGTCCTGCCCCATGGACCGGGGTCTCCCTCTAGAGCAAACTTCTGTAAAGGGCCAGATAGTAAAGATTTTTGGCTTCCAGGGCCATGTGGTCTGTCAGCTACTCAACCGTAGTGCAAAAGCAGCCGCAGCAGTATGTAAATGAATGGGTGTGTCTATGTGCCAATAAAACTTTATTTACAAAGTTAGGCAGTGGGCCAGAGGTGGGTTTTTTGTTGTCCTTGTTTTGTTTTTTTGAGACAGAGTCTTGCTCTGTCGCCCAGGCTGGAGTGCAGTGGAGGGATCTCGGCTCACTGCAAGCCCCGAGAGGTGGGCCCTTGAATCTCAGATGGGAACAGGCCCACCTGTCCAGCCTCCTGTTCACCACCCTACGTGGGGAGGCTGCGGGGGCTATAGCAGCCCCTCAATGTCCCCCACCCCTGCCACATCACATCCTAGCTGGGAAGCCTCAGCTAGGACAGGCCAGGGCCAGGCAATCTGCTTCTTGCACAGCCAAGCCTGGCCTAGAATGTGGGGCCGGGCGTGAGGCCTCGCGGGGCTCGGGGCTAGGGAGGGCTGGCCTGCTCCTCCCTCCTCCTCAGGCCAGGACAGGGCTCCCGGGGATGACCACGTGGCCTCATCCAGAGGCTTCCCCGAGCGGTGCCTACAGGCTGTGAGGCCTGACGTGATGGAGACGGTTGGAAGAGACCGTGCACCCTCCAGGGACTCACCACGGGCTCAGACACTTCCGGCACGATGCTCCACTGTATCCGCCACCCCCTGGCGAACAGAAAACACACATACCTTTAGGACAGCGCCACCTGAGTCAGGGGATGGCATCGAATCACCAGCCCTGCACGCCCAGCTGGGCTTGGAGGGGTCCCTTCTAGGTCCTTCTGTGCTGCCCAATGGGGAGAAAAGGTCCTCCCGGAACCCCCTGCTGTGAGAGCAGACAACTCCTGTCACCCTCACCAGCCCCTCCCCTGGGGCCCTTCTGGGCAGAGGGGACATATTTAAAAGTGCCAATGGTGTGGGGGAGGGTGGCCCTTCAACATCCAAAGTGGCATCGGCAAGTGTCCAAGCTGATCCTGCCCTAGCTCTGGGTACCAACGACACCTTCCCGAGTATTTAAGTGATTTCTACGAAAAACATTTTCAAATGAGCCAACCGGGACAGGCACAGAGAACCATCTGGAAACGTTGGTGCATAAAAGTGCAAACTTTTGAATGTGGCCAAGTCAAAGTACGAAATCACAGCTCTTCCCTCAGCCTCGGCGCAAGGCTGAGGTTCACTCCTGGGGGTAACCGCAGGCTAAGAAGGACCCAGGAGTGCAGGGACTAGGGGTCCGCCCCAGGGCGTGGGCTTCCCAGAGCCCCCCTCAGCCTCCACAGGGAGGGGGTGCTCAGAGGGTGTATAAGGGGTGACACGAGGGCCCTGACTCAGACCGGGGTTGGGGTTAACGCGTCGGTCACACGGGCATGCTGTCTGCAGGCGACTGGTACTCATTCCCGGTCCAGCTCCTCCCCAGCAGGCTCATCTCCGACAGGCAGCCAGAGGGAACCTTCCAGGGTGTGGAGCCGTGTGCTTTACCCACCCACCCACTGAGGTTGGGGAGAAGTCCCCTGCGGTGTTCGGGTAGGTGCTGGAATGGCCCTGGCTCTGCTGGCTGCCCGGGGAAGGAGCTGCTGGGGGATTTGGGAACTTCCCACTACCATCTCTAGCAAACCAGGGAGGGGGCAGCCACCCTGCCTGGGGGTCTCTGGAGCCTGTCAGGGGACCACCCCCGAAACGTCAGTGCATGACATACCCAGCTGGGGTCACGGTTGTGTGAGATGCAGGGAGACAGCACAGCCATGCACACGGTGGGATAAAGCGGCCGCAACAAACCAGCTCACCTACCTGGCGATGAGGTAATTGAGGGATAACCTCAGAATTGCTAGAAATAAGAACAATGGGATGGCCCAGCCGTGCCACACGGCATTCATGTACACCTGCGGGTGAAAGACAGGGCGTTAGACCTCCTGACAGCTTTGATCAGGACGAGGCACATCCCTCCTGCCTCCCCCAACCAGACGGCCCCAGTGGGGAGACCAGGCCACCCCTTGGCTCTCCAGACACTCAGGGATGAGAGAGCATCTGATGAGGAAGGGCTGCTTCCCTGGTTTAACAGCTGCCGGTGGAAGCCAGGAGACACCCAGGGAGAAGAAGCCCGTCCTGGGGACAGAAGCATGTCCTGGGTCCTGCCTGCCCCGGTGTGGCTCCCACGCACCAGACTTGGGGCATCACCAGGACTCAGCCTGGCTGGGCGAGGCGGCCAAGCACTGCTGAGGGCGAGCCACATGCATGCCCGTGGCCACCTTCATGCCAGGCACCATCTATGCCCAGCACAAAGCCTGGGACACAGAGCAGATGTGCACAGGGCAGGGGATGGAGGTGAGGCCTGGAAGGCAGGTCCAAATCTCGGGCTCATCTCTTAGTGACAAGACACAGCACAGGAGCGTGTGGGACCCCAGGCAGCAAAGGCCTCCCGTCGCAAAGCATCTGTGAGGGGTGGCGAGAGAAGAGGCCTTCCAGGGCCAGGGTGGAGCCGGTGGCCCCAGCACCCAGCCTTCATCTGTGAGTGTACAAAGTGCCCATGTCCCAGGTGAGCGGTAAGTGCCTGGGGCAGGCAGAGGGCCAAGGGCTTCAGGGACTTTCCCAGAGAGCCTGACCCAGGCTGAGGCCATCTGGGGACCTCTCCCAAGGGGCCCGCTCAGCAGGGCAGTGCTGCCTTCGGGGGCCCTGGACAGTGCCAGGCTGTGGACGCCTCCTCTCTGGCCTGGAGGCCCTAGCAAGTAGGTGGGCTGCCTGCATCTTCCTTGTGCTGGAGGCACAGTCTCCACCCCGGGTCAGGGGCTCCCCTGGAGGACCAAGTACTGAGACACAGGTAGCAAGTCTCCTGTCCCGCTGGGGCAGCCACTGCAGGGCAGTTCCAGGCAGGGTGGCTGGGCCCCTTTTCCCCCAGGCCCTGGCAATGTGGGCCCTGGTGTCCTCCAATCCCTCAGGACTCATGGCTCACAGGGTCCAGGCTGGGTCCCCTTGTGAGGTGCCCCTGGCCCCAGCACCAGGTGCTCTGTGGACCTCAGCAGCATGGCCACTGCACCACAGGGTGAGTGCCAACAGGCCTTTCCCGAGGGCACCCTGGGGGATGAGGCTGCACCAGAGCCCTGTCCAGGGAGCCCTGCAGGCTAGTCCCAGGCCATGCCCAACATCTTTGATCCTTGAAGCCACCCCATGGCTGGGCACCAGCATCAGTGAGCCCACTGTACAGAAGGAGAAATGAGAATGTCCCTGGGGCCTGAAGAAGTGCCACCTGGGGGCTACCTCCTACCCTGGGAAGGTGCCTGGTCATGTGGTGAATGCTGGCAGGCACGTCCCACCCACCCTGCTTGGCCCCTGGAAGACCCACTCACGGTGAAGGCAATGGCAGACGTGTAGACGGAGTACCAGTCGGATAAGGCAGAGAGGTTCTTCACAAAGTTAGTGACAGGCTTGGCACCGCGCTCTGGGGACAGAGCAGACCGCAGTGGTCAGCACGGTGGGTAGGAGGCCCTTAACCACGTCTCCCTAGAGAGTCAGTTCGGCTCGGAATCCCAGAGTCCCCACCGCCATGGGCCCCACCCACACTGAGCATCATGGGCGCCACGCAGAGCCGCTGGTACTCACTGAGCCGTCTCATATTTTCAGTTAACCTAAGAGAGAAGGGGAGAGATGGGAGCCCAGGGTTAACGCACCCGCCGGCTCTGCAGTCCCCACTGCCCAGTTCTGCTGGCTCTGCAGGGGCCAGGGAGGACGTCTCAACAGCCTGGGACCCCTTCAGTGTGCAGAAAGGCCACGCACAGCGGCTCAGCACAGCACAGCAGGGTGCACCGGGATGAACCTCAGTGCCACTCCCCAAGTTAGGAAGGTAGGGGCGACTCGCCAACGAAATCATCCCCTCGTCTCCTGCCTGTGTCCCCAGAATAGAAGTCCTCAAGGGCAGAGCTTTGCTGGCCTAGCTCCCTCGGGACCCCCAGGGCCTATGGCAGTGCCTGGCAGGGAACCAAGGTTTACTGATTGGACTCAAGAGCCAAGGAAGGCCCCAGGCAGTGGGCTGAACCCTGTGAGTCCCCACACAACTGTCACAAGCCACAGCTGAGAGCAGAGTGGGTGCACGCAGCTCTGCTGCACCTAAGCAGGCCTCGCAAGCCCCCGCCAGGCATGGCCCCCAGAAGACTGGACACAGTGGGGCCTCCAGGAGCTCTTGGCAGCCTCACGGACAGCTGTGGCCCATGGTGATAAAGGATGGCCCACCCGCTGCAGCCTCAGCCCAGGGACCGGGGCCCCTAATGCAAAGGCAGCGCCAGGCTCCGCGAACCCCGACCTGCGGGCGCTCAGGGGTTCCTCCGTCTCCACGGTGTTCTCCTCAGGCTGGAACCGGAAGTCCTCCACGTACTCCCCGAACCGCTCGTAGAACCACTTCTGCAGGCGCGAGGACAGCCCCTGGCTCCGGCGCTCTGTAGGGGGCAGGGGCCCTGTGAGGGCGCGGCAGGGCGGCACGGCCTGTTCTGGGGTTGGTCCCGGGATCTCAGGGCAGGGAGGGGCCTCACTGCAAGGGCGCGGCCAGCAGGGACACAAGGAATGCTCGGAGGTGGGGCAGGGAAATGAAGGGTCCCTGTACAAGAGACTTTGAAGGGCTCAGTCCTCTGAAGAAACCAAGTGCAAACCAACCCGCACAGAGCAGAGCTGCCCCGGCCATGAAGACCTCAGTGCGGGGTCTCTGCTTTTCATGCCCTGTCCCCGGCTCTCTGCCCACCCTGGGCTCTCGTCAGCGGGCAGCCCATCCATCCAGGCTGCTCAGCCCACCTCAGCGGTCTGCATCAAACCCCCTTTCTACCTCCAGCTTGTCAGAAAGCAGCTGGAGAGGTCACTGCCCCAGCCCTGTATATCCTGCCCCAATGGATGGCATGGTGGGAGGCTGTGTCCTGGGCTGGGGGTGCCCAGCGAGCTCAGCCAGCCCAGGGTGAGCGCACGGTGACGTCGTGCTGATGACCAGCACTGTTCACCAAAAGCGAACACCTCTAGAAAGCAGCCTCCATCGCGGAAAACCGGAAGAATCCCTTGGAACGGGGGCTCAGGGGTGCAGGCCAGTCCCTCCCTTCAGAAGGCCAGTGAGGAGCCGCCTGCAGCGGGTGCTGCCTCGCCACAGTTTCGGGCCCTGGGACCAGAGGGCCTGTGGTCACCATACCCAGGGGGCTGTGGGCTCAGGGCAGAGGCTCAAGAGCCACAGGCCAAGGGGGCTGAGGTCTGCGTACCCCAAGGCCACCCGGGCAGGGACGATGGGGCCAGGGCAGGCTCCTGCGGCTTCTTCCCACCCCCAAGGCAGCCTGGCAGAGTTTTTAAGGGGAGGGTCCAGGTGAGATCGGCACACTCGTCCCAGCCGTAAGTGAACCGGCCCGGCTGTGTTCCCATGGACTTTATTTATGGACTGAAATTTCAGGTTTATATTATGTTCTCATGTCATGAAATGAAACCATTTAAATCTGTGAAGCCAGGCGGGGGCTGGAGTTTACTGAACCCCAGGTACAGGGAACTGTGCCGGCTGCCTGCAGGGCGTGGGGCAAGATGAAGAACAGGCACTCAGGGATGGAGGATGAGGAGAGAGATAAAAAGGCACATGACCCCCCCCCCCACTCGCAGCCAACCATAGCCCCACTGCCCACTTGGTCTCCTTCGGGGAAGCACCAGGGCAGCGGCAGTGACCAGCGTGGCTCTCACATCACTGTTCCGTGGGGCAAGGCTGAAACAGAGTACGTGTGTATTCCCCAAAGAACACACAATCACGCTTTAGTTGAGTGACTGGAAATTAGCGATGACGACTATGATGACTCACCACTTCGCATCAGAGACACTAACCCAGTTCTGACGGGAGGAGATTCCCGGATGCCAGCAGGTGCCTGGGCACAGAACCACCACCTGCCACCTGCCCACCTGCTGGGGGGGGGTACCTGCTCCACTGTTAACCTGGGCCTGCAGAACCAGCAGGTGAGACGCACCCACCCACCTGCCCGCCTGCCTGTCCACCCGCCCACCAGGGTGTACCTGCTCCATTGCTGGCCTGGGCCTGCCCTTTTGGGGGCTGCTGAGCCGTCTGCTCCTCGGTTCTTAAAAAGCAGGTAGAGAAGAGACAAGAAGTCTGTTAGTTCCAAACTCCATGCCAAGTCAGGCACCCCCCAGGGCTTTCGCAGCCACGTACTACACAGGAAAGGTCAGTGACAGCGGGGCTCTCTCTAGAGTCTCCACTGCTCAAATGCTGGTTCCGAGCATATCCAGGCAAGCATAGAGCTGCCTTCCTAACAGGCATACGTTTTGTTTTTAAACAGCCATTGTTTCTCACCACTCTTTCCTTTCCTATTCATTTTAGCATACTTGCTTCTTTCATCATCGTTAAACTCAGAATACTCTTATATCATCAACCCGTCTGCTAATGAAAAGATACTGATCAACACACATGTGTTTATCAGGCACCATGCCAGGCCACAGGCTGGGTGCCACCTGTCAGCAGCCGGTGCCCAGCTCCCAGCTCAGCCTACTCCAGCGACCTGCCTGGTCTGGGCAGGGGCACTAGACGGCCACCAGGGTCTGCTACCGTCCCACACCCAGCCCCTCCAGCCAAGGTCCGTGAGCAGGTGCAGCACAGAACCGGGCCAAGTGCTGTGTGGTCACCCCTAACCTTCCTAACTCTTGGGGAGCAGGAGTGGGGAGGGAGGAAGCTGGGAGAGGAGTAAACCCTGAGAAGAGAACAGAGGGTGGAGCACAGGGCATGGCCAGGTAAGCGGCGGGCAGGAAGCAGACGGTGAGGTTTCAAGGGGCTTTGGACCCACAATGGAGAGAATCTCTGCCCACTAACAAGTAGCCTTAAACCAAGGTGACTTTCTGAGAATTTTCTTAAAAACCAAAATAGAGGTTTGCATAAACAGAACTGCTGTGCTTTAATCCTGCAGCTTCAGAGTGTGTGGTGTGTGTGTGTGCAGTGTATGCGTGTTTGTGTGTGCCCTCACACACCTACCCACCCTGGACAGACCACAGCCACCCAGACCCACCCCAGATCTGCACCAGGACGACAAGGAAAGAGGAGGTCACTCTGCCTGGGACTGCTCTTCACCCCTCCTCCACCTGGCTTCCAGAAGGTTCCTAAGCGCCACCCCCATGTAAAGCAGGGGAGAGCCCTTAATGCTTGCAGGACCTTCAGCTTCCACTTCCTGGGTCACAGCCTGGATGTTCCTTCACTGCCCACTCCCCACCCATTCCCAAAGCAGAGACTGCGAGATGGGGCTCCCTGCGTCCTCACAGCTGACCCAGGCTGGGCACACCTGCCACCAAGGGGCTTTGGTAAAAGATGAGGACCAGATCCCGGAGTGGGGCTGGCGGGGGTGAGAGGATGGGAAACAGAACACAGGGAGCAGGGCCACGGGGACAGCCTCAGGCCACCTTAGCCACCGGGGGAGAAGCAGCGTCCCATGGGGGGGATGGCACTGTGGCCAAATGCCTGGGGACCGCACCTGTCCCTGGGATCTCCCAGCGTGGCAGGTCAGGTCTCTGTTGCACCTCTACATTATTAAGTGTAATTTAAGCTTTGAGCTTCTGTGGATTTTCACAGAAGGTTCAGTATCAGGTAAAGCGCCTGCCGAGGCCCATGCACCCATTTCTGATCTGGGAGGTTCTGCCAGGGCGAAATAGGAAAGTGAGGCCTCTCCCTCCCCCACACCAGCTGGATGCCCCCACATGAGCCCCCGGGGCACTCCACAAGGTCATGTTGACCTGCAGGAGGCGAGCGAGGAAGAAGTGGGAGCTAGCCCAGTGGACCCCCCCATCTTCCTGCACACTAAACCTGAGGGTGCTGAAGGGCGCTGCTGCCTCAGGGCCAGCTAAGCAGCGACACTTGGAGTCCTGACAATGACACACGGCCCCTGGAGTGCTCGGAGCGGGCAGTCAGTGCTCAGCTGGGGTGTCCCAGAGATGCCGTGTGCATCCCTACCTGGTGAGAGCCATCCATGCAGGTCATGGGAGCCATGGACAAAGGTGTGGCCAGTGGTGGTGGGAGGCTGAGGTGGGAGACCCAGAGGGAGGCTGAGTGGGAAGGCTAAGGGGGAGGCCGAGGCAGTGGAGTCTGAGGAGTTAGGCTGAAGATGATGCTGGGGGGGTGGGGGCTGGGCGGAAACTGGAGGTGGAGACTGAGGGGGAGGCTGAGGGAGTGAAGGCTGAGAGGGAGGCCGAAGCAGGAGGCTGCTGGAGTGGAGGCTGAGCAGGAGGCCTGGGAGCCAGAGGTGAGTGGCTGAGCTCCCTGGCCTCATCCACCAGGCGCCAGTTTGAACTTGTGCAGAGGGACACGGAGCCTCGTGGTGTTAGCGAGACAGAAGGGCACTGGCTTTGTAACTTGTGCTGGGGTCCTGAATGACCTGCTTCCTGCTGGCGGCACTGTGAGGCACAGGGCAGGGTGAGGGAGGAGGCTGTGAGCACTCAGGGGTCCGGCATGGGACCCACAACCAAGAGCAAAGACGTCAGCTGCAGATGTGCCTCTAGCAGCCAGGGCGGCACTGGCGCCCAGGACATGATCCTGCTAGGATGGGGGCGGGGGGCAGGGGCCACAGGGCACCCTGAGGGGCTGCAGCGTGGCTGGGGCAGACAGGGAGCATGGGAACACGCACAGGCAGCGCTGGGAGGGCAGGTCCTAGGAAGATCCTAAGAGGCCGGGCCGGCCCCGGGGTGGGACACTGGGTGGATGCACAGAACGGGGTCACCTGCAGGCCAGGATCAGAGCCACGAGGTGGCTCTGGGACTCTGCAGGCCCCATGCCAAGCCTCTCTTCAGTCAGCCTGGCCCCCGGTCTGGGGGCTGGCAGGAGCAGCTGCGTACCCTTTTCCAGACCGCCAGAGGCACAGGAAGATGACACATTGCCAAGCCCATGGCTCATGCAGGCACAGGCAGGACCTACACCTGGGCAGTCGGAGCTGGGCCCACCCTCACCCTCAGGCCTCTCCAGGGCCAAGAATGATGCTGCCAAGATGCTATGGGTGCAGCAGAGGCCGGCGGGGCAGGAGGGGTGAGGGGTTGGGGCAGCCGCACACAGGCCAGGGCCCCCAGGAAGGCGCAGTACCTGGCCTTCAGCACCTCCTGCACCTTCTGCTCCAGCTCCATCCGCCGCTGCCGCTCCCGGTCCAGCTCCTGCCGCAGCATCTCTGCGTTGGTTTCTTCTCGCAGCTTCCGGAGCTCCTCCTCTATCGGGGAGAGAACAGCCAGGTGACCATCGCTCATGTCCATGCAGCCCCCTGACTCTGGGATGCTGGGGCAGGGGTGCCTGACTCAGAAACAGCAGAGGGGTCTCTGCTCCGTAGCGGACCTGAGCACCTGACCTTCCTCCAGGGTGCAGGGTGCTCACACAGCGGGACATGCACTGGTTCCCATCCAGTCCCTCCTCCTGGGCGAGAGCTACTAACGGGGCTCTTCTTATACGACTGGGGCAAGAGCTGGGTGAAGCAAGGGTATGAATTTCCTCACTATGCTTCATAACAGTGCAACACAGAACACAAAAGCCATTTCACCAAGCACCGCCACACTGAGGACACCTGCGGAGAGGATGCTGACCGCACCCGGCCGGCCCACCACACCCACCCAGCGCCTCCACGTGCTGGGCGAGGTTCTGGGATGCGTCGGCAGCAGAGCAAAGGCCCCTGGGCCAGCGGGGACAGCCCACAGCTCAAGCTGGCCAGGGGGCCTGAGAAGAGCACGGGGCAAGCTGGACACAAGGCTGCTCTGGGAAAGCCTCAGGAGAAGGTGAGGTCTGAGTCAAGACCTAGAGGGAACACAGCGAGGCCACAGACCCTGGGAAAGAGCATCCAGGCAGAGGGAGGAGGCAGGGTCAGAGGTCAGAGGTCGGAGAGACTGGAAGACTGAGGATGGAAGGAGCCAGGAGCCAGGAGCCAGGGAGTGCAGGCAGCCTCTGGAAGTCAGGACACTTCCACCACTCGAAGATAGGAGGAGACAGGGGACCTGGCCTCTCCCCCGCTTCCTCTGCCCCATCCCTGCCTCTTCCTCCTAAAACCAACAGTGCTGGGTCACCTAAGGGCAAACCTGAGGCCCTCGCTTCTCCCCCACTGCCCTCCCAGGGCCTGGCACAGGCTCCACGCATGAAGGACAAGAGCAACAGACAGATGAGAGCAGAGAGCCGGCACCTATGGACGCCCACAGGTCCTCGGTCCTTCTCAGAGGCCTGGGCCACTGACCAGACCCTGCCCAGGCGCTCCCCTCCCCAGCCCACCCACCCTACTCTGTGTAGTGTCTCCTGCCCAGCCCAACCCTGTCTCCTTGACAGGCTCAGGCAGGTGGCCCCAGGACCAAGGTCATGGTTAAGTTCAGGTGGAACAATTCTGGTTTACGGGGCAGCAGTGGCTTGCAGAACCCAGCTGAGGGTCACCTAAGTGCTGTCTCTACCCGGAAGGCTGCCTTGACTGTGGCCTATGGTGGCTGAGGATCCAGATCAGTCAGCATCAACTTCAACTGCACAGACCACACTGACCATGGGGTGGACACGCTGAGACCTTACAAAATGGCAATGGCAGCAGGAGAAGCGCGTTTGCTGGAGTCCCAGGAGATATTCCTAAGACAAAGGAACGTGGCTGATGAATTCACCCAGGTTCTTGGGCAGGGCCAGCAGTCAGACCCCACCGGTGTGAGGCAGGAACCCTTGGGGGTCTGGCCAGCAGCCCAGGGCTGAAGGCAGGCTTCTAAGCCTGGAAGCTTCTTTCTGGGTAGGGTGGGAGTGACCCCAGTAGCTTCCTTTCCTGTCCTGGACACCTCACCACATGACTTGGGGCCACAGGGCCATACCTAAGACTCCAAAACTGGGGCCCAAGGGTAGTATGACAGCCTCAGGCCCCAGTCCCAGGCCAGTGTCCAGGAGTAGCCGTACAGAAACAGCAGGGGGCCGTGCCCAGGCAGGGAGCAGCCACGGGTGGACCAGGGTCAGCAAACCCAGAAGCCGAAGGTCAGCACACCTTCCTGCCCGGCAGCCACAGGCTCACGGTACCCAAAAGGGAAGAGACAGGCACCTGCATCTCACCAGTCCCACTCCCACTGGGGGTGCTGGATGCTGTTACTCGCTGTTACTAACCTGAGAGAAAATATTCGGATTTACCAAGGGCCAGGATCCGTTTGCTCAATGTGGGTGTCTGGAGCTCTGCCTCGCTCCCCTGCCTGCTGGGATCGGCCCTTCTCCAAGCATGGTTTCAGTGTCCTTCAGCATCCTGGACTCCTGAGAGCCCCCCGGGGCAGCTGAGCTGGCCTGGAGAAGACCCTCCCCATGGAGGCTGGGGTGGGGGGCACTGGGTCTGTCCCTGCGGACTGCCTGGTCTCATCAGGCTGGTTCCCTCCAGAGCTCCCCCTCCCCACCCCGCCTCCATTCTGGGGAGAAGCGTCTGGTCCTGGCACAGCTACTTTTCTCTGTGGACCAAGGTCCCTAACCCACTGACATGGCCAGGTTTCACCACCTGGCAGAGCGTTAGCTGAAGCCGGTGCCTCCCCAGGGTTCGGGACAGGCTGCGAGGTACCAAGTGCTCAGTCCGGGAGCTGAGCAAAGGCGGGGTCAGAATGGAGGCAGGTGGCCTCTGCCTAGGGCCTTGGGGAGGCTTCCGGGTCAGAATCAGGGGCAGGGTGCAGCCTGGCCTGGGGCTCCAGTTCAGAGCAGCAGGAAGGAGGCGGCAGGAGCAGCAGGGCCCCTGACCCAGGGCTGTGGGGGATACGTCTCCAGGGCTGAGGGAGCTACCCCCCAGCCCTCCCTGGGCGGCCGGCTGGCTCCTTTACAGCAGAGGGGAGCAGTGCCAGCCACACTCGGGCGGGGTCCCTTCACCCCCTACACATCTGGGGTTCTTTCTTCCAAGATCCCAGATCCATCCGCTCTGCTGGTCTCTCAGCTGCCCCAGCCCCACCCCCAAGTTCTTAACGGGCCTCCCAGCTCCTTGCACACCCTCCCGTCTGGCTCGAAGCTGAGGTCCAAGGCTGCTTTTAAAGCACAAGCCAGAACTTGTTGCTTTCCCGCTTAGAACTCCTCACCGGGCTGGCAATGAATCCAACTTCCCAGCTTGAAGCTCCCTCCCGAGGCCCCCACCCACCCACTCCCAGCCTCAGCGCCCTCCACACCACCCCTCATCTTTGCTTTTTGGGCTCAAGCCACAGAGACCTGCTTTTAGGTCCTCAAATGTCCAGAAAATATTCAGCTTTGCCGAGGGTCAGGCCTGCCCCAGGACCTTTGCATGTGCTGGCCCTGCTCCCAAGGAAGCTTCTCTTCTGCCCTCCAGGGTAAGGTGTCCCTCAGCCTCAGTCCTGACCCCAATACCACCTCCCCGAGTGACTTCCCCAACAGCTCCCCACTCTGGCATAGCCTTCTGTCATTTTCTCTCACGGGTCCTGTTCTTTCCTCTTGGGGACACGATTCCCACTCCGTGTGCTGGGTGGGGATTCCCAGAAATGGCACACAACGTCCTGGTAACGTGTGACGTTTCCAAGCCTCCATTACTTGCAGGCCTCCCTGACTTGTGCCCAACACACCCCACAGGTTCTGGAGGAGGGACCACCCCGGTGTCACCATCTGTTCCGGCCCCAAGACCCAGCCTGGCCCAAGGAGAATCCAGCAAGATGTGGTGAAGGGAGAGTGGTTGGGAGGGGAGCTTGGCCGGTTCTCACACAGTGCATCTAGCAGGGAGGGCAGATGCGCTGACCAGCGGGCCGTGCACGGAGTGGAGACAGCCAGGGACTTGGAAATTCAGTGTCACAGCCCTAACACGGTGATCAGTCCACAAACCCCACCGCCTGCAGGGACCTCCACCCAGCCCCTTGCCAACCTTGCATGTGGCACGAGCCCCCAGCCCCCCGCCCTCGCAGAGCCACTTGAGGGCCAGCTCTGGCACGCCTTCATCAGAAATACTCAGGTAATCATCACATGCCAGGCTCTGCCAAGGTGCCGGGACACCACCATGAACAGAGGGGACACCACCCTGCCCTGAGAGGGTGCCTGGGTGGGTCCCCAAGAGCAGCATGGAGCATGTGAACCCACTGCGTGGGCCCGGGCTGGCCCCGGCCTGGCCCTGGGGCCCTTGGTGGGCGGGTCCACGCCCCAAGGCAGGAAGAATCTGGGGACCCTTCCTCCGAGAGAGGTCACATGCCCACTGACAGCCAGGAGAAGCTGGGCATCTTGACCCACCTGAGATGGATGCTGCCCCCCCACCCCACCCCCCAGCCACCTCCAAGGGACCCGATTCTCAGCTGCCTGGCCCCTCTTTCGGTCTGCCTGGCATACAGAAGGGGCTTAATCAAGGCTCACTGGATGAGCGAAGGAAGGAACCAAGTGCCCCGTCAGCCGGTGTTTCTCCCCAAAGGGAGCGTCCACCTGGCTCAGTCCCGAATTTGGAGCCAGCTGGGGAGGGTTCAGAGACAGCCACGTGGTGTTTTCATCTCATGCCTCTGTCTTCATGTTGTGGCAGTGACTCTATCGCGTGGGAACACAGAGGTGAGACAAGTCACACTGGGCAGCCTTGCTCCCGGCAGGCCTCTTGGGCGGAGTAGGCCAAGGCGGGAAGGCTCAGGTACTTTCCCAGGTTAACTCCTAGTACCCACACATCACCTCCTCTGATCTTGGCCCTGTCAAGGTCAAGGCAGCCCACATGCCTCTCCATCCATAGGTCAGAGAGGCACTTTGGCCCCTCCCTGCACGGGTAACAGGAAACCACATTTTCCTAAATGGGGCTGCCCCCTATGCCCCTTCCTGGAGTCACTAAGCTGTGAAAGGGCAGCAGCCAGCCAGGTTCCACCACACGGCAGAGCACTGGCCAAAGCCTGGGTCAAGGTGGCCAGTCCCAGCCCAGGGACGGATGTAGATGGATGCGGACACAGGTCCCTCCTGGAGCCAGGGATGCCGTGTCGTGCCTGCCTGTGTGAAAAGGCACACTCACAAGCCTGGGTTCAGAGGTCAAAAGGGCCTCAGGCAGCCGCCCCTTTTTCCACCCTGGACCTCCTGGTGTCAGGCTCTCTGTAGAATCCAGACAAATGTGAACGCCAGAGCCCCGCCATCCTCGCTGCTCAGAGCCCAGGGGACGCCTGGCTCCCCGGTCGGCGGGCGGCACGGCACCCTCAGCCTTGCAGACAGGGCTCCTCGGACAGCGTGGCAAATCAGCCTGTCCCAGCTTCTGGAAGAGCCATGAGGCTTCCCACCTTTGCCCAGTGTTCTTCCTGATTGTACAAAGACAGCTAAGTAAACGAAACCGGCCAGAGAGTCTGACCGCTGATCTCCCATGAGTCCTTGCTATCTCTGAGCACATGGCTCCCTGCAAGGCCAAGCTGCTGTCTCTCCAGAAACTGAAATGATGATCACATGCCCCATGACTCCATCGCACAGGCTGCCTCCCGCCCAGCAGTGACACATTCAGGTCAACTGCAGTGTGCCGAGCACAGCTGTATCTTTCCACAGGACAAAGGCGATGCAAATCCCCCATCATCAATTTTTCTTTCTCTTCCCCAAGTAAGGAAAGAAACAAGAGGGCCGATTTCCAGCCCGGAGCAAACTGCTGAGCTGGTATTCACACGGCAGACTCCTCTCGTCCAGCCCCGGCCCCCGTCCAGGCACCGAAAATCTGCGGCTGCTGCCGAGGCTCTGGGTTCCCTCGGCCTCCGGAGTGGGCCTCCTTGTGCCCCGAGCTGCTCACAGACACCGAGGACGCCGGGCTGCCCCACCCACAGGCCTCCCTGCCCCGCAGGTCAGGGCCAAGGTGTCCTGCAGGGTGGGGGTAGGAGCGAGGCCACACACAGGGCAGGCCACGGAGCCCCTTGGTGACCTCTGCATTTGTTTCCCATGGCTCGCCACCAACACAACGGCTTAAAACAACACAAACGTATTCTCTTACAGTTCTGGGGTCAGAAGTCCAACCTGGGTCTCCCTGGGCTGAGGTCATGGCGTGCACAGGGCTGTTCCTTCTGGAGGCTCCGGGTAGGGGGAGACCCATTTCCTGCCTTTCCAGCTTCCTGAGGCCCCTGTGCTCCTTGGCTTGTGGCCCCCAGGAAGCAATGACGTCACTGTGACCTCTAACTCCACCCTTACGTGGCCTCCTCTGACCTTCCTGCTGTCTCCTTCTCAGAACCACACACCACAAAGTGTGGTGACTGCACCCCCAGATAATCCAGAACCATCTCCACCAAAGGTCTGTGACTCATCCACATCTACAAAGTCCCTTCTGCCATGGGAGGCCACATTCACAGGCTGGGGGAACATGGACACTCTGTGGGGCCATGATTGTGCCAACCACACTCTGCCTCGAGACAATCGTGTCAAGCATAGGAACCAAGTGCCTAGGCAGGCTGGGAGAGTCCTCTTCGTCCACCTGGCCTGGCGTGGACTTTCCTGCCCCTGGCAGTCCTTGGGTCATAAAACCACTGGAAGCCCTCCTTTGGTGGGTCCAGGAGCCCTAAAGGAGTACGGGGTCCCTGGCAGCCCCTAGCTCTGTCTCTCTCCTCCCTACCTCCAGCTCTGCCCCCAAAGGCACCTGAAGCAGGATTCCCCGGTGCCGCCACCAAGGCGACCCCACCAGAAAAGTGCACACCGAGCCTCTCTAAACCCCCACAGTGAACAGCACGGACGGAGGGGATGTTCCAGAGTCACCCATGTGGCCCACAAATGCATGATCTGCCACAGCGCGTCCTAATGGCAGCACGGGGCACCTGCTCTCCCAACACCCCCTGCACCTGTCTCGGGCACAGACATGTGCAAGACGTGTGTGAGGAGAGTCCAGGTGGCAGCCATACACACCGCACAGGGATGGGAGGCTGCCCGGGTGAACCAGGATCATGTGATATCACACGTGCCGGGGGCCAAGTCACAGGTGGAGACCCAGGGACAGGAGCCGTGGCCCGCAACATCAGACCAGAAAGTCACGGCCCTGCAGGAGCAGAGGAGCCACCACATCAGAGGCCACGGCTTGTGCAGATCCCGTGGCACTGTTTCCAGCCCAGTGAGCTGCGCCTCTTCCAGGGTCGGCCGAAATGGGCTGAGTGCACAGCAGACCAGGTCACAGCAGCCACCAAATGGCAAGGAACCCAGTGGGAGGCCAGGGGCCCAAAATGCCTGCCCAAGGAGTGAGTCGGACCCTAGAACCTAAGTCCCAAGGGAGCACCTGGAAGGAGAAATCTGTGCCTGCCTCGTGAGTTCTCATCCAGGGGTCTGCTCCCCCAATGCCTAGGAAGGCACGTCAGCCGTCTCATTGTCAGGAAGGAAAGCGAGACGGCCCCGAGTGGCACACGGGGAAACCAGGATGGCTACCCAATGGGCCAGGGTCTGCCCCCACTCCAACGTATCACAAGAGCCATTGGGCAGCAAAATATGTCGGGGAGAAGGGAAGATGGAAGGAGGCCCAGGGGACACTCTGTGTGCCCAGAGGGACCCTCAGACCCACAAACGTCTTGCAGTCAGGGGACAAGCTCTAGCGCAAGGTTCAAGGACGCTCACGAGGAAGAGTAGCTCTGGTCCTGCAGGCAGCCCCGCCCACTTCCAGACCGCACCAGCCACCACTCTCCAAGGAATGAAGCAGAATCAGCCACAGACTAGGAGCCTCCGGGACAGGACAAGAGCCTGGCGTGGCGACACATGGCACATAGAAATCGCCCCCACAGAGGCTAAAGGAAGCCCCAGGACAGCCAGGCTGGTTGTGCACCCACCCGCTCCAGCCTTCACGCCTCCCCAGCGTCTGCGAGGAGAAGGGCAGGGACAACCACCTCACTGGTCACTCTGGGGCAATCCCCAGAACATTCCCTCATGAGTGAACAGCCACCCTGATTTGAGGGGAGGCAAAGGAGATGCGTCAGCTCAGGCCTACGCAGGCCCAGACTGGGAGGCTGAGGCCCGGCCCTCCATCCAGCCTCGACGCCCAGCCCTCCACCCAGCCTCGACGCCCAGCCCTCCACCCAGCCTCGACGCCCAGCCCTCCACCCAGCCTCGACGCTCAGCGCACAGGGAAGTTACTGGGAGGAAGGAAAGCAGTTCTGCGGCTATTTTTAAACCTGTAAAAGTAGATCTCTCAGGCAGGAGTCCTCTTGGCACAGGACTGATTCAACAGGCCCAGCCTCACCCAAAAATAAAAATCAAGTGATAATCTTTAAATAAAACTCCTTCCCACCAGGCCAGGGGCGCGAACTCAGGATCCACCCACAAAGCTGCTCCTGGCCTGGCAGAGGCCCGCACCCGCGGAGGCCCGCACCCCCGGAGGCCCGCACCCCCGGAGGCCCGCACACCCAGAGGCCCCACCTGGCCACCTCCCCCAGACTCTCACCTGAACTCTCCCAGGCCAATTCAGCCCTCCCGCCATCACCACAGGAACTTTCTAGAAGACAGGCATGGCCTCCATCGAATCACCAGGCTGCAAGTTACACTGCAGAGCCCAGAGTACGGCTTCACCTACAGCCGCCAGCACAGAGGCAGCCCTTTTAACCCCTTCCTCCCATGGCCCTCCCTGCTCGGGGAAAACAGATAATTCCAAGAAATGCTTTGCTTTTATTGTGAAGTTTTGCCTGCATTTTCTCCCTAACATTTATTTATTGCGGTGTCATTTATCGCTATGTGCAGAGGTAATATTTACTGAACGATCAACTGTTAACACCGTCTTGGCTGGTAACCAGGAAGGAGAAAGCTTCCAAGCACGTCACATTCTAACGTTGTAGGCTGCTGCGTGCATAGCTGGCCGACCACCGTTTTAGGTACATTTCAGGACACCAATGCAGGATCTAAGGTGGACAAATAATGTACTGACATTTTTACCATGTCAAATAAGAAGAACTAGGATCCCAGCCAGGGTTTTCACCCAGAGCAGCTGGTTTTCAGAAACCGATGCCTGCCTCTCCCTGTGAGAGGCACGCGGCATCTGACAGCCCGTGGGCTGGACTCTGGGGCTCCGGCCCAGCACGGAGCCAGGAGAGGCGTGTGCTCAACAGCACGTGCCGTCCCTCGCCCCCACAACCTCCCTTTCCAACCAAGCGCTTGGCACCCAGCAGCCAAGCCCTCCGGGCCCCCAGTCCCTTCCCACAGCAACAGGCTCTCTGCCAAGCACCTGCTCCCTGCTGAGTGTGGGCTAGGGGCAATCAGGGACACTCTCCAACTCCAGTTCCAGCTGGTGACTCTAGGCCCCAAAGCACTAGGAAGCAAAGGTGGCACAGATAAAACTGCGCCTGGGACCAAACACCAGACAGAATGGGAGCAAGGAGGTGCATCTGGAGCTCTGGAAGGTGGCCAGTGAAGCCTTAAAGTATGTGCAAAAGAGCATGCCTAGTGGAGGAAACAGCCATTAGTTCATTTGTCTACCCATCCATCCATCCATCCATCCATCCATCCATCCATGCATCCATCAATCATTTACCCACACATTACCTAATCTGCTCATTCGTTTGCCTTCTCATTGATGCATCCATCTATCCAATCACCTGTCCATCCACCCACATGTCCATCCATCCACACATCCACTCACCCACCCATCTAACCATCCCTTCTCCCATTCACCCACCCAACTATCTGTCTACTCACCCATCCATCCATTCATCCATCCATCCATCCTCATCCATCCATCCATCCATCCATCCATCACCCATTCATCCATCCATCCATCCATCCACTCACCTATCCATCCATCCATCCACTTATCCATCCCACCCATTTACCTAATCTACCTATTCCTTTGCCTACTCACTGATCCATCCATCCATCCACTCACCCATCCATCCATCTACATGTCCACTCATCCATCCATTTATCCATCCACCTATCCATCTATCCAGCAATGCATCCATCTACCCATCCACCCACCCGTCCACCCATCTACCTATCCACTCACCCACAGCCATCCATCCATCCATATAGACATACATACAGTTGTGCGCTGAGCATCCAGTAGCTGCCAGGCTCTGGGCCCAAGCCT
Source organism: Hylobates moloch (assembly GCF_009828535.3). NCBI lineage: Eukaryota > Metazoa > Chordata > Mammalia > Primates > Hylobatidae > Hylobates > Hylobates moloch. The sequence continues at coordinate 27,662,171 of NW_026652294.1, read as the reverse complement.
TTGGAAATCACAGATAAGGCAGCAGCTACCTTTACTCCCTCCCATATGACTCCAGTTGGTAGATGAATATGACAAATAAGGGTCTCCTTACAGAGCTGGGACATCAGGACACGCCAACTGCTCCACCAGTACTCTCCATGTGCCACAAGAGAGCCCGTCTCTGCCATGCAGCCTCATCTACAGATGAGGTGCAGAGGACAGGAAGGCTTGCTGGCCTGGGGAGTGTCTCACCCACTGCACGCAGGACCTCGGCTGTGAGGCCAGGGACCTGGGATGTGTTCAGCAGGGCGGGACGCAGCGACTAGAGAGGTCACAGAGGTGGGCAGTGGTTCCCGACTTAACACTTCCCATGGAATTCAACACAGGCATCATCCAAAACACCTGTCAGACGATGATGCTGGACCCAGGACCTGCAGCTGTTGCAAAACACACAGGCAGGTGTGTTCAGGCTCCCTCTCTGACTTCACCCCAGCCCCTGGGGGCAGCAGGGAGGAGGCCCCCCACTGGCAGGATCAGGGGTTTCTCCTTTGAGGTGTGAGCTCCAGGGACGGGACAGGCCAGGAACTCGGTGTGGTGGGGTCAGCTCACCCCTGTACTCAAAGATCTGTCCTGGGCAATGAAGGATCCCAGGGCCAAACATCCACAATGTGTAATTAAAGAGCAGACAGGTGTTCATGGGGCAATGGAGGTGATGGAGAAACAGGGATTGGGGGCCAACTTCATTTTTTCCTAGGGAAATTCCATATAATATAGACACGCCACTGTATCAGTGCTACCTGTCTTCATCTTCTGCCTATCTGCTCCCTTCTGTAGGTCTGGGTCACCTGCTCACAGTCGTCACTTATTAAACATGTCACTCTAGGGCAGAACCAGACCAACCCAGTGTCTGGCCCTGGAAGTCTGATATGGTTTGGCTGTGTCCCCACCCAAATCTCATCTTGAATTCCCACGTGTCGTGGGAGGGACCCTGTGGGAGGTAATTAAAACACGGGGGCAGGTCTCTCCTGTGCTGTTCTTGTGATGGTGAAGGAGTCTCATGAGATCTGATGGTTTTATAAGGGGGAGTTTCCCTGCACAAGCTCTCTCTTTGCCTGCTGCCATCTGCTAAGATGTGACTTGCTCCTCCTTGCCTTCCGCCACGATTGTGAGGCCTCCCCAGCCAGGTGGAACTGTGAGTCCATTAAACCGCTTTTGTTTGTAAAGTGCCAGTCTCAGGTATGTCTTTATCAGCAGCGTGAAAACACACTAATACAGACTCTAGCTTTTCACCACCGGAGAAACTGTAAGAGCAGAGCTGAAAAGGCCTGAGCCATGAACCACACCCACAGGCCCAGGTCCAAAGGGGCAAGTCCAGAGACATCGAGTCAACCCCACACCTAAGCCTGTCTCCATCAGGCCTCAAAAGGACACCCCCACCAGCAGGCGGCTGGCAGCTCCCCAGACCCTTCTGCTTCCGGAAGACTTCAATGGTAAGGAAGGTTTTCCTCACTCTGAATCACCCAGTACAGCCACCTAGAAACTTCCCTTCCCCTCCAGGACCCCTCCATTAAAGCTGTGCATTCAGAGGAAGGCCTGCAGGCCTCGGGAAGCAGATGGCCGGCCCCTCCTGCCAGCTTCTTGGAGAAGATCTCCCATGGCGTAAGGGCTGGCCACTCTCATCCCTGTATGTCAGAGCAGGAAAGGGAGCTTCCGGGAGCATCAGGGGCTCAGGAGGAAAAGGCAGCTTCTTTCCAAGTCACACTCTTGAGGAACCGCTGCCACTGCCCGTGTGACTGCCTCTGCCAGGAATCCACCCATGTCTGGCACTACGAGGGTACCCATGCCCAGAGACAGGGCGTGGTAGCCTAGGGGAGCACCCTCCAGCTCAGCCAGGGAGGCATCTGCAGCCCTCTCCAGCAACACAGCAAGAAGAAAGGCAGTCACGAGGGCTCCCCTACACAGCCTAGCAACCAGGAAGCCCCCAGGAAGAGAAGCTCCCTGGCCCCGAGGGTCCTCAGAAGCACTTCCCCCCAAAATCCAAATTCTACATCACAATGCTCTTGGGTAGAGGCTGTGTGTGCACCTTACAACCCTGGGGAATCTCATCTCCCAGAGCCTGTGCACAGCAGGTGACTAGTGACCAACAGATACACACGCATGCACGGCAACCGCACTCAAAAAGCACTAGCAACCAAAATGCATTTGGGGCTAAATAAAAATGCATGATGCTTTTAATTTATTTATGTGCTTCTTTAACAAATTTAGGCTCCTGCCTTCAGCCACGAGCCAAAATCCATTTCAACTTCACATTCTTCATCCTGTGTCATTTGCTTGCAAGAACATTTGTGCTCTTCAGGATTTAATCATCAGAGAAGGCTGCGGCACACTTGGGCCATTTGCTCTCCTCTGTGACGAATAACACTCTGCTTTCTGAGAGGAAGCACTATAGATAATTGAGTGGAATTTTAACACTGACCACTTAGCTGTTTTATAGGTAGGGGAGCTGAGGCCCCAAACGGGTAAATGCTCACAGCCACCTGCTAGCCAGTGCCTGAGTCAAGAATTAGAACTGGGTCCTGACTCCTGAACACGCCAGCACTCCCTCCTGCAGGTCAGGAGAGGCACAGATGGCCACAGTGGCACACAGATGTTGGCTTAGTGACAACCGGAATATGTCTGTGGGTCCCCAGATTACATAATGTCCTTTCTTACATTCTATATCCTTCTGGGGACTAAGATGGGAGTGAGAATGGGACAAGGCACAGGTTCTGCTGGGTGAACTCCAACTAATCTGCAATTTATCCCTCCATTCACCAAGCTCCCACTATACCCAAGATATCATGCCTGGGGTATAAAAACAAGCTCATCCCATATCCTCCAGGTGCAGACAGCCTGCTAAGAACTATCAGTAACTGCTAACATCCTCTACTCCTGGAGACAGTACAACCGTCCATCAACAGGGAACAAGCAAGGCTAGGCACAGTGGCTCACGCCTGTAATAAACTTTGAGAGGCCGAGGCGGATGGATGGCTTGAGTCCAGGAGTTCAAGATCAGCCTGGGCAACATGGTGAAGCCCTGTCTCCACAAAAAAAAAACAAAAAAGCCATGTGCGGTGGCATATGCCTATAGTCCCTGCTACTCAGGAGGCTGAGGTGGGAGGATTGCTTGAGCCTGGGAAGTCGTGGCTGCAGTGAACCAGGATCGTGCTACTGCACTCCGGCCTGAGTGACAGAATGAGACCCTATCTCAAAAACAAAACAAAGTAAAAAAAAAAAAAAACGGAACAAGTGGACAAGTGGATGAAGCCATGCTACAGTTACACCATGGACACAAATGTAACCCGGAACAGGGACAGATGTAACCTGGGACAGGGACAGGTGTAACATGGAACAGAGGCAGGTGTAACCCGGGACAGGGACAAGTTTAACACAGGACAGGTGTAACCCAGAAAAGAGATGGGTGTAACCCGGGACAGGGACAGGTATAACCTGGAACAGGGACAGGTGTGACCTGGAACCAGGACCGGTGTGACCAGGGACAGGTGTAACCCAGGACAGGGACAAGTGTAACATGGGACAGGTGTAACCCAGAAAAGGGATGGGTGTAACATGGAACAGGGATAGGTGCCACCCAGAACAGGGACAGGTGTAACCTGGAACAGGGACAGATGTAATACGGAACAGGGACAGTTGTAACACGGAACAAGGACAGTTGTAACACGGAACAGGAACAGATGTAACATGGAACAGGGGCAGGTGTAACATGGAACAGGGGCAGGTGTAACCCAGAACAGGGACAGGTGTATCCCAGAACAGGGACAGGTATAACACGAAACAGGAACAGATGTAACCCAGAACAGGGGCAGGTGTAACACGAAACAGGGACAGGTGTAACCCAGAACAGGGGCAGGTGTAACACGGAACAGGGACAGTTGTAACACAGAACAAGGACAGGTGTAACACGGAACGGGGCAGGTGTAACACAGAACAGGGGCAGGTGTAACCTGGAACAGGGATTATCTCTGTGTACCATTTTGGAGTGACCTACAGGATATAATGTGAGTGTGCAGAAAGTGTGAGCACCTTAACTTTTATCTAAGCAGGAAGGTAAGAACCAATATAGATGCTCATGTTTATTAAAAAATTTCAGTTGGAAGAATACAGTGTAAAATTAGAAGAAAACTGGTTATCTACAGGGGAAGAGAGGAAATGGGGGCGGGGTGCAAGGAGAGAAACTAGACTTCTCTGAATATACCTTGACTTTGGAACCATGGAAACGATTTTAGATAGCTATACGAATAAATTTAATTTAAAAAAAGCATTCTCTACATCATGCATTATGGGACAAAATGGCATCATGTACCTGCCGATGTGACACTACAGACACACCATCATGTCTGTGGCACCTGGACATAATCGTATGACCTGAGTCTCTTCATGAGGAAATGGGACAAACCCAAGTTGAGGACAGTCTGCAAAATAACTGACCTGTGCTCTTCAAAAATGTCAGTATCAGGAAACAAAGAAAGAACTACTGCTCCAGGTGAAAGGAGACGAAAGAGGCATGAAACTATCGCAACTCTGAACTGTCTTTTGCTACAAAGGACATTACTAGATGATAGTGAAGTTGGAATAAGATCTCAGACCAGATAATAATAGCATTGTATCAATGTTAATTTCCTGATTTTGATAACTGTCCTGAAGTTAGATAAGAGAATATCCTTGCCTTTAGGAAATACTACGAAAGTATTTAGCATGCAGGGGCATTGTGTCTGCAACTGACCATCAAGCAGCTCAGAAAAAAAGAATACATGGATGGATGGATGGATGGATGGATGGATGGATGGATGGATGAATGGATAAATGGATGGATGGACGGACAGATGGACGGATGGATGGATGGATGGATGGATGGATGGATGGATGGATGGATCCATCCATCCATCC
>NW_026652294.1:27645767-27654245 GCF_009828535.3 Hylobates moloch | reverse complement strand
GGATAAGGATAAGTAGATGGATGGATGGATAGGTAAGAGAGGCAGACAGACAAATGTGGTAAAATATTAACCTTTGGGGAATAACTGGATGAAAAATATACAATAATTCTTTGTATTATTTTTGTGACTTTCCTATAAGTCTGAAATCACGTCAAAATTTAAAAGAAAAAAAGCCATCTCTAGAAATCTAAGGTGAAAAGAAACAAATGCACCCAACTCTGTACTGACTTGATAACACAGCCTCAAAGGAAGGAAAAAGTCTTGCCAGTGACTGTCAAACTCCATAATCTGTACCTTTCTACTGGGACAAGCCCTAAGGACAAAAGAACTAGAAACAAATAGAGACTGCATTGAGTAATCTTGTGATATCTTATTTTAAGATTGTGTGTATTATCAAGGGATCAAACAAATGTGTAATGCTGATGGTGTTCACTGACAACCAAGATTTCAGCAAAACAAAGATACAATAAAAGTCTGATGAGGTTAAACAGGCACTTAGGAGGCCTGGATGTGAATTCCAATAGAATTATCTGTATGAACTCCTCAGGCCCAAGCCCTGTCCACTGAGAAGGTTCAGACAGGACAGGTCACCAGCGGCCATAAATGCCCCAGGATCCCCATGGAGTGTGTCAATGTCAGCTTCCACCAAAAGGCTTTATTTCAGAAATGGTCAATTCCAGGACTGGGGCAGGAAATGCTGGCGATGAGCCTGGGATATCTGGTCACACCGAAAAGCAAGGAATCTCTCAGAGACAACAGAGTTGTGTCAAAAGGACTCTCAGAAGCCAACTGAAAGAGGCCCAGAGGCAGAACTATTTGAGCATTAATCAGATACGAACCAGAATGATCAAAACACACCAAATATGTTTACATTCACTGTCTCATGAGAATACCAAAAACCCCAGGAGAGCCCAGCACCCTCTCTGGTGGATGCTCTCAGAAGAGAATGCAACTCATTATTTTGAAAACTGGAAGATGAGGGGGGAATCCAACCATGCACCCTGCCCCTTGTCTATGAACTACTCCTCAGCGGAGCCAAACGGCAGACAAAGGGAAGTTTGTTTTTGGAAATGTGTCAGCTAACAAATGGAGGGAGAATGGCGGAAGTAGAAAATGACCATTCTGCAACCTCTAATGAAACGATGGCTCTGAGCAATAATCATCAAAGCTGTGACATTAAACAGAGACTGCCTCATGGAAGCACACAGCAGCATCAACAGAGGGATCGTCCCCCGAGGGTCACCCAATCCCGCCACAACCAGGAAGCACAGGGTATGGACCACGTTAGGCCACCTTCAGCACAGTCCAGAGCAGAGACTGTCCAGCAGGTGACCGGGTCTACCAAGAATAAAAAGTGTGATGCAGAGAACCTGCAGGGTCAAGACTGGAGAGAGACACCACCAAGCACAACACACCAACCTCATCTGACTCTTCATTCAGAGAGAGCTGCAAAGCAATCTGAGAGCTCATCAGGGAAATGTATTTATTTACTTCCTTCCTTCCTTCCTTATTCATCTATTTAGAGATGGGGCTGCACACAGTGGCTCACACCTGTAATCCTAACACTTTGGAAGCTCAACGCAGGCGGATCACCTGAGGTCAACAGTTCGAGACCAGCCTGGCCAACATGGTGAAACCCCATCTCTATTAAAAATACAAAAACTACCCAGGCATGGAGGTGCGTGCCTGTAATCCCAGCTACTCAGGAGGCTGAGGCGAGAAAATCGCTTGAACCCGGCAGGCAGAGGTTACAGTGAGCCGAGATCGCACCACTGCACTCCGGCCTGAGCGACACAGTTGAGACTCCATCTCTAAATAAATAAATAAATAAATAAATAAATAAATAAATAAAATTAAGGGATGGGGTCTCGCTCTGTCATCCGGGCTGGAGTGCAGCAGCTCCATCCCTTTCAGGGAAATTTGAGCTTAAGTTGGACAGCTGATGATATTAACGAAAAGCTGTTTGCTTTTTTCAGTTGTGATATTAGACTCATGGCTTTTGTTTTTAAAACACACTGAGCTACCCACTGAAATATTTTACAGCTGAAATGAGAGGATGCTGGCTGGGATTTGCTCCAAAACATCGGCAGGGGGCGGGGGGCTGGGGCAGGGGGTTAGTGGGCAGGGAGAGGGCGTGTTGGGGAAGCCTGCCTGGTCCGGAATCTTGCTTGGAATCTTGTTGCGGCTAGTGGTGGGTTTCAACCAGGGAGGCCCATGACACCCTTTGCTCCATTTCTGGATACATTTTAAATTTTCCATAATTAAAAAACAATCCCCGTGCTCACCACCCCACAGGCTGTCAGAGTTGAACCCAACACTTTTACTTCATGAGCTACCAAGGGGTAAAAGCAAATGCTCCTTTGGCAAATGCTGAGGACAGAGTCACAAGTGCTGGTCCAGGGACGCCAGCAGCTCTGTTCGTGACCAGGTGGCGTCATTTCCTCCGGGATCTGCTAGGCCCCAGAGAGGCAGCCCTGTGGGTTCAGCTGACTCCATTTCGCAACTTTGTTCTCAAAAAAGTCTCAAAGTGAATGTGCCTGGACAGGCGTCCCTCCATCCCTCCACCCCACATGCCAGCTCACCCCTTCTCCTGAAGCTTCCCGGGCCCCAGCAGAGGATCCCTGTTGATGCTCACAGATCCTTCCCCTGCACCAAGAGCACCTGCTCCCTGAAAGTGAAACACTGACCCCCTGCCCCATGACTGAAAAACCGTCAATATTCAACCACTTGGACTCACAGAAAGGCAATTCGTGAGGTTCAGCGGATAAGGCAGCCTCTGGTGGTTGATGACTTAACTAGGGTCTGCCGAGCTATGCTCTCCAGGCCAAATAGCACACCCTCCATGCACAGGCCCAGCTGGACAGTCAACCAAGGGCCAGCCCCCCGCCACCACCCAGGGAGAGCCCAGCCTCTCCATTCTCAGAGATCCATCAACTCCAGTGGAGCCACCACTGCAGGCTGGCGAGGTCGCAGGCGGCAGGTCACCAGGACGGTCATCGGGAGGACTGAACCCTGTCGGCAGCCCATGTGGGCCAGCCCTTCTCTGCCCAAGCTGGCTCTATGCAACCTAAGGCTCATGGGGAGACCGAGTCACTCCACACCACAGCCATAGTGTGTCACCAGAGCTGTCCTCAGAACGACCAGTGTCCAGTCCTCAGGGGCCCCAGAAAGCTGTCAGAGTACAGATGGACATACACATGTGTACACACACGGTTAATACTGCTGCACATGGGCATGCACACGCACATACGGTTAATACTGCCGCAAATGGGCATGCACACGCACACACGGTTAATACTGCTGCACATGGGCACGCACCTGCACACATGGTTAACCACCACTGCACACGGGCATGCACACACACACACAGGGTTAACCACCGCTGCACACGCACACGCACACAGGGTTGACTGCTGCACACGCACACACAGACCACTGCCGCACACGCACACGTACACACAGGGTTAACCACTGTCACACGCACACACACAGAGTTAACTCCTGCTGCACATATACACACAGGGTTAACTACCGCCGCACACACACACACACACACACACAGGGTTAACCACCACCACACATGCACACACACACCGGGTTAACTACCGCTGCACACGCACACACACAAACACAGGGTTAACTACCGCTGCATACACACACACAGAGTTAACCACCGCCGCACATGGGCACTCACAGGGTTAACTACTGCTGCACACGCACAAACACACACACACACTGGATTAACTACCACTGCACACATGTGCACACACACTGGGTTAACTACTGCTGCACACGTGTACGCACACACATACTGGGTTAACTACCACTGCACACGTGCAAGTATGTGCACACACAGGGTTAACCACCACCACCACACAAGTGTACGTACGTACGTGCATACAAAGGGTTAACCACCACCACACACGTGCACACACACACAGGGTTAACCACCACTGCAAACAGGCACGCATGCATAGGGTTAACCACCGCTGCACACATGCACACACACACACACATACGGTTAACTACCACTGTCCATATACACATGGTTAACTACTACCATGGTTAACTACTCACACGCATGCATACACAGAGTTAATCACCACTGTACATACACACACACACATACACTCACTCATGCACACACCGTTAACCATAGCCACACAAACATGAGCACACCGAGTTCATTACGCCGTCTAAGCACACACAGTCCAGTGCCATACACACACAGGCTCACTATCACGCTCTGGCCTGTTGCCAGGTGAACGCACAAGGCTGTGTGGACCGGCCTTGGACCCTTGAGCACCAGGTGAGTGCACAGACATGAGAGCACTGCTAACCAACGACAGGGCACCCAGATGACAGTCCTTCTGGCAAAGGCACTGGCTGTCTGGTACACAGCATGGAAGAGACCCTCGCTGGGCACGACACCCAGAAGGGAGTGACCTGGGCACCCCGGTCCTAAGCCCCTGCCTGTCACAAATGGGGGCTCCATGTGGTTCACAAGTGACTGGCTCTGGACACACAGGAGCGTAATAACAACAATTCCACCACAGTGCCAGCTGTGAAAACCACACGCAGCAGGGTCGCTGGCAGGAACTTTGGGACTCATCTGCCTGGCACTGTCTTACTGGCAAGTGGCCTCTTACCAGTCAGGCATCACCTTGTGAACCCTCTGTGCCTCAGTTTCCACATCTGGACAACAGGGAGGACACAGGTGGGGAGAGAGGCTCAAGAGCGATACACCAAGTGGGGCCAAGCCTGCGAGCCCCTCCGGTAAGAATCTCTGCCGTTCTCACTGCTGCAGAGTCCAAAGCCCAGCAAGCCAGGCACGCCTGGCCAAGGCCAGTGGATGCCAGAGCCTACTGCCCCACCTCCCTCCTGGACACACAAACCAACCAGAACAAACATAAGATTTCAGAGTCCTTCCAGAAGCTCTGAAAAAGTCCGAGCTACCCATTGGGAATGCAAGGGACCAATTCACTAAAATAATTACAATTTTCTCGGAACATTTCACGCCTTTTCCCCTGAGACTCTCCTTTACCCCACAGAGGAAAGGCCCCCACGCCCCCAGCCCCTGCGGAGCAACCTTGAGTGCCGGCTTAGCAGGGCCGCAAGGGAGGCTCAGACGCAGAGACAGAGGCTGTGCCGGGACCACCCAGCCCGAAGGGCCACGCCGGAGCCACAGCTGCCCAGGGCTCGCGTCCAGCGATGGAGCTGGCGTGGGTCTCACCAGACCCAGGGCAAGACAACATCCCCCATCTCAGCCACCCCTCACCCACCTTGTCCCATCCCCTCCAAGCGCTTTCTGGTACTCACGTAAGAAGTGTTTTTCCAATAAGGCAATTTCCAGGTGACCTTTGATCTCATTCAGTCGATCAAACTCTGTCCGGTTGAAGTCCTGGACTCCTGTGGCCATGATGAGGGTCCCTGGACCAGCCTAGAAGAAAAACGCCAAAAGCTCAGAGGGGCCACCTGTGGCACCCTGGGTCTGCACCACTCGGTTCCCCCAGAGGTGCCCAGGGGCCCCAGGATGGCAGCAGTGGCATGTGAAAGGGACCAGCAGCTACAGTCTCTGGACATGGGGACGACGCAGCAGTCAGATGGGGCGACGGAGCCCCCAGCATAAGACCCATATCTGTCTACCCAGCCCCCTCTGTTGGGGGCAGGGACATCTCAGAGAATGTGGATATCCTCAGAGTCCCTGTAAGGCTGGCTTTAAGAAATATCTTAAAACTGGAGGCTGAGGAGAGCCTCTGCCTGGCCACCCATCGTCTGGGAAGTGAGAAGTGCCTCTGCCGGGCCACCCATCGTCTGGGAAGTGAGTAGCGCCTCGGCCCGGCCGCCCCGTCTGGGAAGTGGGGAGCGCCTCTGCCCGGCCGCCCCGTCTGGGAAGTGAGGAGTGCCTCTGCCCGGCCACCCATCGTCTGGGAAGTGAGGAGCGCCTCTGCCTGGCCACCCATCGTCTGGGAAGTGAGGACTGCCTCTGCCCGGCCACCTATCGTCTGGGAATTGGTGAGGAGCGTCTCTGCCTGGCCGCCCCATCTGGGAAGTGGGGAGCGCCTCTGCCCGGCCGCCCCGTGTCTGGGAGGAAGTGAGGAGGGCCTCTGCCCGGCCGCTCCATCTGGGAGGTCTACCACGGAGGCCAGAAGCAATGTGGGGGCTGGACGTGGTGGCTCACGCCTGTGGTCCCGGCACTCTGGGGGGCGAGGCGGGTTGATCACTTCGGGCTAGGAGTTCGAGACCAGTCTGGCCAACTTGGCGAAACATGAAAAATACAACAGACAAACTAACCAACCAACTCAGTGACAACAAAACAGGTCTACCCTGGAGTCATACTCTAATTTTTTCAATTTTCCTCCCTTTGTGATCCTTTATCCCACTTTCTTTTTCTTCCTCTTCCTTCTCCCTTTTCTTTGTCAAATAGAGGATTGAGTTATTATCACTGATCCATATAAAGTCCCTCTCTCATTTATTTTAACTCCCACCCCCCATTTCTATTCCCCGACTTCCCATGTGCAACCTTCCTAATATGTTTGATACGCATCTTTTTGTTTGTATGTATTTTTAGAAAATGTTTATTGTTTTTTGTGTGCAAAAAAAATTAATTAAAAAAAAACAAACAAAAAAAAAACTGGAGGCCGGGGACGGTGGCTCACGCCTGTAATCCCAGCACTTTGGGAGGCTGAGGTGGGTGGATCACGAGGTCAGGAGATCGAGACCATGGTGAAACCCCGTCTCTACTAAAAAATATGAAAAATTAGCCGGGCGCAGTGGCGGGCACCTGTAGTCCCAGCTACTCGGGAGGCTGAGGCAGGAGAACGGCAAGAACCCGGGAGGCGGAGCTTGCAGTGAGCTGAGATCACGCCACGGCACTCCAGCCTGGGCGACAAAGCAGGAAACTGGATGAGTGGCGCTAAGTCTCTTGATGGTTGTGATCCTGATCTCCTTGGGCTGCAGAGGGAAGAAAACCCTGGAACTGTGCTGGCCGCGTATGTCCAGCTGGCCGTGCCAGAGCCAGGCCCTCACACCTGAGCGGAGGCTGCGGGCACCTCCACGAGCCACACTGAGTAGATCGGAGAGACTGGCCCCCGGGCAGAAGGGTCTCCCGAAACGAAGGTGAGCAAACCAAACAGCGGCCTCGTCGTCCTGTCTGCTCCAAGAAAACCCCAGCTCACAGCCCCAGCGAGCCAGGACGGGCTCGAGTTACAGGCCACGGCTGCCTGATGCCTGTAGCCCAGGGACTGGGCACAGGCGGCCGTTCCACATCCTGCGGATAGGACAGAAAGCAGGGGCCACGCCTGGCACAGCCAGCCCTGCCTGGGCCCCACACTGGATGCCACACAGTCACCCTCCACGTTGCATCCTGCCGGGGACCTGGTGAGGGACAACATACGAGTGAGCGCCCCACCACATGACGGCAGGGACCCGATTTCTCCAGCTGGGTCCTCAGACTTCCCCCTCCAGAGCCAGGTAACGGGTGTGCGGCTTCAACAAGGCCACCCGGAGCAGCGCCGCAACGGCTCCTCGCACATGTATCACCCACGCTGTGGCCACAGCCCAGGAAGAAGGCGCTGGCTTCGGAAACCAGCAGCTTCTGGGTAGGGCACTCTGGCTGTGGCTGCCCCGTTCTGGGTGCCCGACCTCCCACACTTTCAGCTGCTCTGGTTGCTGGGGCAAGAGTTCCCAGGGCGTGAGCGGAGGCAGGGTGATTCCATCCGTCCTGCCCGCTGGAGGGGCCCTGTGGGTGCTGCTTGGGGTCTGTCCCAGCACTGACAGATGAGGAACAGACATGGAACGCCTGTTCCGGGAGGCCAGCAGAGCCCAGGTGCTGGGAGCTGGGATCCCACAAGCACCCATCCAGGAGGACAGAAGCTCCAAAAGAGTCCCGAGGAGGTCACACAACCCCACCTGTGCTCCAGCTTACGCTGGAGACGTGGGTCTGGGGCTCCAAGCTGACCCTGGAAGCTCGAGACGCAGGTGCCACCAGACTAGGACCCCAGCTGGGGCCCCAGGACAGACCCCAGGGGCTAAACGTCCCCATGAAGGTGGCTCTGACATAGACAACCTGGAAAAGGTTCACCTGAGCGGGCAGGGGCCTGGGTGCCCCCACACGCAGCCAGGAGGAGGCACACTGCAAAGCCTGCAGCTGGACCCCTGCACTGCCCTCGGCTGTTTCTCTCCAATCCTCATCTTTCAGACACAGACCCTGGCATGTTTCAGACAGAATGAGAACTTGCCTGGGACCTGCTCCAGAGTCATCCAGTGGCCAGGGGCGGGGGCAGGGAGGACACAGCCCCCCAGGACAGGAGTGGCCAGCGATGGGGGCAGGGAGGACACGGTCCCCGAGGACAGGAGTGGTCAGGGGCGGGGGCAGGGAGGACACAGCCCCCCAGGACAGGAGTGGTCAGGGGCGGGGGCAGGGAGGACACAGCCCCCCAGGACAGGAGTGGTCAGGGGCGGGGGCAGGGAGGACAC
>NW_026652294.1:27573988-27642767 GCF_009828535.3 Hylobates moloch | reverse complement strand
GGCCTCCCTTCCTCTTGTCCTGTCAGGTTGAGGGGCTTCCTGAGAGGCTCCTTCTCTTGCCGGCCCTCCTGACGAGGCCAGGTTCTCAGGAGGCCTCCACCCATCCTCACTGGACCCCTGACCCTGGGCTGCCCAGGTGCTCTACCAGTGGGTCTGGCCTGCACCCGGCCTTGGGAGAGAGCCTGCCTTTAAAGATCGAGATGGCTCCGGAAGAGCACGTGGTACCCGGGACCACTGCCCCAGAGAGTAGCAGCTTTTCCCAAGGCTGAGGCTTCCACTCAGATGGGACCTACCATGTCCCCCTGCCCCCTGCCCCCTACCTCCATCTGTCTCAGATACATCCAGAAACACTCTTTCACTGTGGCTCCTCCAGATCCTGGCCCAGAACCAGGATGTGCTGTGAGGACCCAGGAACCATAGCCTCCAAGCCACCCAACACCAGCAGGCACAGAGAGGGTGGTGCCTGCTGCCCTGGAGCCTGGGCACTGCTGCCCTGGAGCCAGTCCTGTACACCAGAGCAGGGCAGCAGGGCTCACCACGGCTGTCCAGGTTCTCCCAGGATCCCCCAGGCTCAGGGCAGCGCCCAGCCAGGCTCCAGGCCCTCTCCGCAAGCAGGACGGAATTGGGCCAGCCAGCCCTGGAACACAAAAGCATGCTGCTCTGGAAACCACTGAATTGCTTCTGGTCACACAAAGGCAACAGTGTCTAGGGAACCCCGGACTCGGAAACCACAAAGGACTTTATTTCCCCTTCCCCAGCCCAAGATTAAAAAAAAAAAAAAAAAGGTTCCTGGTCTCTGGTGCTTGCCCTGAGCCGTGTCTCCTTCACACCATCTCCCCTGCTAAAGCTCCTCTCCGAGTTCTGGGTCCCTGGATCACAGCTGACCTCCACATCAGGGCCTGGTTGCCGGTGCGCCCTTCATCCCCTTATTATCTGGCGGCTCTCCTGCTGATCCTGGGATAAACAGCATCCGCTTTCCCACAGCCGCCAGCCCTCCTAAGCAATGTCCCTGGGGGACTCGCAGATGTTGAGCAAAACAGACACACCTCCCCCACCCCCACTGCAGTGGGCCCCAGCCCCCACCTGGCCCTCCTCCAAGTCTCAGTCCTCTAGGGAAGGTAGCCCCTAAACCTCACTGTCAGAAAGGCCTGGGATGGGGGTTAGACCAGCAGCTGGACAGCCAACCTGGGCAGCTGGAGAGGACGTGAGGATGGGGCAGCTGGCAGACTCCAAGGCTTTGCAGAGTGAGCAGGAGGACCAGTGGCGGCCAGCAAAGAAGGCCTGGTTCTACCAATACCCCATCGCCAGCCAGGCACCAGGGCTCAGGCCTGTAAACCCAGCACTTTGAGAGGCTGAGGTGGGCAACGCAGTGACACAAAAAGTGAAATAAGAACATCAACCAGTGCGGTGGTACGTGCCTATAGTCCCAGTTGCTCAGAAGGTTGAGGCAGGAGGATCGCCTGGGAACCTGGGAGTTTGAGGCTGCGGTGAACCACGATCGTACCACTGCACTCCAGCCTGGGTGAGAGCCAGACCTTGTCTCTAAGAAAAAAACAAAAAAATCCACCCCAGTGTCCCCATGCTTACAGCCACATACTTGCACCTCCCTAACTCCTGATGCAAAGAGGCCCAAGGACCCCAGCACACACACAGCTCCCTGGGCCCTCTGGGGTCCTGAGACTGCAGATCCTGCCCTTCCGGCCCCTGCCTGACCTTGGCCACTACTGTTCCAACATCAGCCTCAAGAGGTCGGCTCACAACGGATGACATGTGTGCTGCCCCAAACTCAAGGCTTGTCCAGGAGTTTCATCCCCTCCCTGGATTCAGGCCTCAGTACTGCCGGCTGGGCAGTCAGGCAGCCTCAAATGCTGATGTCTGTATCCGGGTGTTTGGCTGCTCTCAACCCTGCCCCCCAACCTGGCCTCCCTGCAGGCTCCAAGCTGGACAGCTCACCAGTATCTCAACTATGCCACGCCTGGCACAGACTCGGGTCTCAAGGGGCACTCTGATTGGATGGCACCGTGTCCACCAGCTGCCTGGGTGAAACCCTCAAGAGCCCTTGATAGCCTCGTTCCTCACTCCACTGCCAACCTGCAGCGTGCACTGGCTGCCCGCCTCCAGACCGGGCTGCACATCTGTCCACCTCTCCCCACCACCCCAGCCTGGTCCAGGCAGCCGCGTGCCTCACCTCTCCCCACCACCCCAGCCTGGTCCAGGCAGCCGCGTGCCTCCCGAAGCCTTCTCCACACGGCAAGCATGGCGAGGCCTTCAAAGGCAAAATCGGCCTCTGCAGTGCCCCCTGCCGAAGCTCTCCAGGGGCTTCCGTGCACCTGGGTCAACGCGACTGCTCCCCCGACACCCTCGTCAGCTCTGGCTCCTCTAGGCTTGGCTGCTGCTCTGCTGACCCCTTTTGGAACCCTCCGACCACCGCCTCTGTCCCCACTGCAAGGCCGGACACATTTGACTCTGGGATGTCGCTCATTTGCCCCATTCCCCAGGCGCCACCTGCTGTCACTCTACCATCCTGTTTGGTTTGACGTGGGGTCCTTGGATTGCCCTGATGGCTTCCTTGTTTAGCGCTTGTGCCTCCAGCCCTGCTTGGTTAGAACCCGCCTGGTGCTCCCCCAGGGCAGGGGCTGTGTCTGGCTAAGCCTCCGGGGGCTTGGCTCTGCTGGTGATGTTCAGGTGGACTCGAGCTGCAGGCGCCCGAGTCTCCTTCTGCAGAGCTTGGCACATGGTGGGCAGTGACAATCACTTGTTCAGAGACTGAGGGAGCAACGCACAAAGGCAGCCCAGATGCCGCGGCTGGGGGGTCCCCGCCAGCCTGGGCCCCCAGCCACCAGCTGAGCTTTCTTTGCTCTGCCAGAGGCCTCAAGAGAAAGGGACACCCATGGACTAGGGACACCCATGGACTCTGTCTTGGGCCCTGCCAAAGCACAGCATCCCCGAATACACAAAAACTTTAACTCCAAGCCTTCAGTGATCTGGGATGTTTCTCCAGGAAGAAACCTGAATTCCTTCCCTTGGCAAAGTATCTTCAGGCTTGAGTCATACGAGGGTCAGGCTGGAACCCCATGGGGGGAGCTGAGCCTCCTGCACTGTGACAGGAAAGCCACCCAGGGGGGCCAGGGAGCGGGCCCAGGGCTAAGCACACCCTGGGGTGCTAATGCCAGCACAGTGTATGGCCTGCTCTGGGGCCCCTTGCCAGCGTGGCCCAGGAGAGACAGTCAGGAAGACGGGGAGGGCCGGGAGAGGCCTATGTGAGTCTCTGCTTCTTCCTCTGTGCGCTGGGATCCTGCCAGGCCTGGGGAGGAAGAAGCTGGTTAATGTTTAAGGACCCAACACAGGGGAACCTACATGCACAGGGGAACCTACACATACAAGGGAACCTACACATGGGGGAACCTACTTGCACAGGGGAACCTACACACGGGGAAACCTACACACACAGGGGAACCCACACGCACAGGGGAACCTACACACAGGGGAACCTACACGTATAGGGGGAACCTACACACAGGGGAACCTACACACACAGGTGAACCTACACGCACAGAGGAACCTACACACAGAGGAACCTACACACAGGGGAACCTACACACACAGGGGAACCTACACGCACAGAGGAACCTACACACAGGGGAACCTACACACGGGGGGAATCTACACGCACAGGGGAACCTACACACACAGGGGAACCTACACGCACAGGGGAACCTACACACAGGGGAACCTACACGTATGGGGGAACCTACACACAGGGGAACCTATACACAGGGGAACCTACACACACAGGGGAACCTACACACACCGGGGAACCTACATGCACAGAGGAACCTACACACGGGGGAATCTACACACGGGGGAACCTACACGCACAGGGGAACCTACACACAGGGAACCTACACACACAGGGGAACCTACGCACAGGGGAACCTGAACGCACAGGGGAACCCGCACACACAGGAGAACCTACACATGGGGGAACCTACATGCACAGCAGAACCTACACACAGGAGAACCTACACACGGGGGAACCCACAAGCACAAGGGAACCTACACACAGAGAAACTCACACATGGGGGAACCCACACGCACAGGAGAGCCTACACACGGGGGAACCTACACACGAGGGAACCCAGACGCACAGGTGAACCTACATGCACAGAGGAACCTACACACACGGGGGAACCTACAAGCACAAGGGAACCTACACACGGGGGAACCTACACGCACAGGGGAACCTATAAAGCACAGGGGAACCTACACACAGGGGAACCCTCACACGGGGGAACCTACACGCACAGGGGAACCTACACGCACAGGCACATGTCCCATGTTTACTACCTGCAGCACGTATCTGCAAATAATCACAAAATATGCACTACTCATAAAGTGTAAATTCTGGACAGCCAACTGACTCTCACAGAATGCTTTCATAAATTTGTGCTCAAATCCTGTCTCCATGGTTGGCCCCTGGCAGCCACCACCAATGAGCACCACATAGATGCTGGCTGGTGTTTTTGTTTCCGTTTACAAACCACAACAGAGGTAGAAGGGAGACATGCAGGGGAACGCCACCTGTGAGTCTACGACACGGGAAATGTCCTTGCTGAATGAGGTGGCTGCTTTCCAATGGCAGAATATTTTCACAAGGCTTTTACGCCATTCGTAATGAACGGCTACAGACATCACACAATTTTTAGCTTCATCTGCACGTTAACACTTTCCTCATCAGTTTGGTAAGTCTAGACAACCAACACAAGGAGAAGTGAGGCCCTGAGTGGCGGCAGCGCCCCGCCCTTGGTGCACACACTCCCACCCTGCCAGTGGCCATCATTGCACAGTGTTTCCACCACGCACGGCAGGCCCAGGGAACCTCGGCAGCACACACAATAGTAAAATGTAATCAAATAATTCAGAAACGATGGGGTTCGAGTATTCAATGCCTTTGCTTTCAACATAATTGATCTAACGCAAGTTTATGTATTTTCATTTTTATTAACGGCCAACTCACAGAATTCCTGAAAACCCATCAATCAGCTCCTGGGAACCCGCGTGAGCCGCCTCCAGATCCCTCCTCTCACACTACTGCAGCCGCGGCCATGACGGCCATGAGGGCACAGGGCTCCGTGAACAGCAGCAGCCTCCCCTCACCCACCTCCCTGCCAGCAGGCTTGAGACAGATGCGTGAAATAGAAGGTGAGGTCTAAATGCAAAACGAGAGTTACTGAGAGGCCCCAAGGGGTCAAAGATAGCGTAGGAAGCAGGAAGCAGCAAGCCGGGCAGCCCGCCTCCAGGGCAGGAGGGGGTGTGCATGGCAGCACTGCAGCCTCGGGGTGGGGTGGGCCCATTTCTGACTCAGGGCCAGCAGCCTGACCTCTAGCCCCACCCTGGCACCCTGCCCTCCGCACCATGGAGGCCCCTTCCTGGCCTCCAGGACGCTGCCCAAGCAATGCCCTCTGTCCGAGACGGCCTTCCCAGCCATTGGGTAACCGCCACCCAGCCCAAGTCACTCTCTACTTTCAATCACATCACCCTGCCTGGGGGACCCAAAAACATCACATACCACAGCGACAGCAGCTCGGGTACACAGGGAACACTCGCCTGTGCAGGGCTGGGGGTTGCATCCTAGCCCTCTGTGCCTCCAACACCGGGTGGGGCTGACCCACATCTGCTGCAGTCGCCCTAAGTACCACCAGGGCTGGAGAGCCTCGAGGAGTGGACATGTGTCCCACTATCCACCGGATCATCTTGAGCACAGGCATGCAGTGGGTCGCGGCAGCCAGAAGCCAGGCCCAGGCTGGCCACAGCTGTGTGACCTTGGACAGGGGCCCCTGCTCAGGGCTATTAGAGGACGACATGAAACAGTGCTGGAAGGACTCAGCAACCTGCCCAGCCAGCAGCGGTAACAACAGCAAAAACACAGCCCTACTCTCCAAAAAAGTGTTCCACAAATGCTGCTCTCACGCCCCATACATCACCGCTGCGTAACCACAGGCGCTGGGGAGGCAGCGCTGTCTTGTGGGTGTGGGGAGCCAGGGTAAAAAGTTCTGAGACCATCCCAAGACCCTGCTAGTCATTACAAGCTCCCAAGCAGGGACCCAAGCCCAAAGTCCACGGGCGGGGCAGGAAGGGCCTGTGGGTGAGCAGGGGCTGTGGGCAGCCACAGGAGAGAACCACGGCACCCAGAACACAAACAGCACTTCAGCCTGGGGGCCCCGGGAAGCAGGAGACCGCATCAGGGAAGGCACAGCAGCCTTTGGCCGCCCACTGGCCACCACGGCTTGTCCTTGCCCCAGCTGTAGACAAACCAGGCCCACATCCTCTGCTCCCATCCCTGGACCAGCCCCAAAGGGTTGAGAGTAAGGTTCCTTGAGCCAGGCTGCCCAGGTCAAGCCAGTCCTAACCCTCAGTTTCCAGGTCTTTAGGTGGAGGTAGTAGAGGCACCTGAGCACAGGTGTGAGCTCAGGAGCCCATCTCCAGGAGATCTGGGCCACAGTCCAGGCTTATACCACCTTGGGCCTTGAGTGGAAGCCCCAGGCGGATGAGGGCTGGCAGCGCCTGCTACAGGCTATTCTCAGGACCAAGCACTGTGCCCTCACTTCCCTCAGGCCTCCTGCGCACCTGAGCCTGCTCAACACCACCAACTCCTGACACCAAGGAGAGAGGGTCTTCCTCCAACAGGCCAAGGACATCATCCAAATCTAGGTCCACGGCACAGCATCCATGGTCAGGAAACCACAGTAACAGTAACAATAACAACAGTACCATCAGCCAGCCTCAGTGGCTCACATCTGAAATCCCAGTACTCTGGGAGTCCAATGCAGGAGAATCGCTTGAGCCCAGGAGTTCAAGACCAGCCCGGACAACACAGCAAGACCCCGCCTCTACGAAAAATAAAAGATAAGTTAGCCAGACGTGGTGGTGTGCACCTGTAGTCCCAGTTTCTCAGAAGGCTGAGGCAGGGTCGCTTGAGCCCAGAGTTCAAGGCCGCAATGAGCTATGATCGAAGCACTGCACTCCAGCCTGGGCAACAACAGATCGAGACCCTGTCTCTTCTTTTTTTTTTTTTTGAGACAGAGTCTCGCTGTATCTCCCAGGCTGGAATGCAGTGGTGCGATCTCGGCTCACGGCAAACTCCACCTCCCAGGTTCAGGTCATTCTCCTGCCTCAGCCTCCCGAGTAGCTGGGACTATAGGCACCCACCACCACGCCCAGCTATTTTTTTTTTTTTTTTAGTAAAGATGGAGTTTCACCATGTTAGCCAGGATGGTCTTGATCTCCTGACCTCATGATCCACCCACCTCGGCCTCCCAAAGTGCTGGGATTACAGGCATGAGCCATGGCACCTGGCTGAGACCCTGTCTCTAAAAATAAATAAAAATAATGCCACCAACAGTTCCATCCACACCTCAGAAGGGCAGCCTCTGCCCAATAACCCTTTCTCGGAGGGTACAAAGCAGGATGAAAGGACGAGAGTGACAAGCTCCCACCAGTGTTCATCTCCCCCACCCCAGTCACAATGTTGAAAGGAAGAAGCATTTGCTAAACCAACTGACAAATGGGTAAATTGAGGTTCAGGGAGGCAGGTGAAAGAGAAGTGGCACAACAGGAACACGAACTGACTCCACTGGACTCCACAGCCTGAACTTGCTTGAACCCCAGGACAGCCCCAGAAGCAGCTTAGCACCAGTCACCCCACCCTCCCCAACATATGCCTCTATTAATCCATCCATCACACCGTATGACAGCTCACAGGCCCCTCTGCCTAGAAGCCTGAATGGGGACCCTGGCAGAGTGACCGCACAGATGTTTATTTTTTATTTAATTTTTTTTTTTTTTTGAGATGGAGTTTTGCTCTTGTTGCCCAGGCTGGAGTGCAATGGCATGATCTTGGCTCACTGCAACCTCCACCTCCCGGGTTCAAATTATTCTCCTGTCTCAGCCTTCCGAGTAGCTGGGATTACAGGCGCCTGCCACCATGCCTGGCTAATTTTTTGTGTTTTTGGTGGGGACAGGGTTTCACCATGTTGGCCAGGCTGGTCTGAAACTCCTGACCTCAATTGATCCCCCTGCCTCTGCCACCCAAAGTGCTGGGAGTACAGGCATGAGCCACCGCTCCCGGCCTGCACAGATGTTTATTTAAAGAAAACAAAGCTGGCAAGAAAACCTAAGTTTAGGCACAGGTAGGCAAGCAAAAACCACTGTGTTGTAGAAGAAAATAAACTAAGCCATAGGAAACACACGGAGGGATGCGTTTCTAGTGGAAACATTCTTTTTCCAACTCTCTCCATCACTCTTAGCAACCAGGGCTTGAGAATATCCAGCCAATGAGATGGCCGAAAGGAAGCCCCTTTTGGATTTCCTGGATTCGCCATGTCTTCCTGCCACTGCCCTTGCCCAATTTCCCACAAGCTGAAAGCTGTCTGAAAGCAACCTGTTCCCCAGATGTGTTTCTGCATCAAAGGCTGCAATATCACGAAGGCACAGGGAGCGGCTCCTAGGTGGGGTTCAGCAAGCCCATCAGTGAGAGGCCGGGCGGTGAACACCTTCAGCCCAGCAGGCCACATGGCCTCTACAACTTCCCAACTCTACTGTGGTGCAAACGGACACAGCTGTGTGCAAATCAGACATCATTTACAAAACAGACAGAAACAGGTGGCAGTGGGTGGCGTGTGGTCTGTGGGCTGTCGCTGACCGTCTCTGTCCGGGGTCCACAGATGCCTAGCAGAACGAGAACGCTAACAGAAGCCCATGTCCCCACTAACCCACGTCAGGAACAGGGCAGACCAGAAGGAACCGCAGCCCTCACCAGGCACGTGGGTGCTCCTTTAAAGTGGCCCGTGTATCACACATTCGTGTGTGGGCCTTGCCACCATCCAGTCCTCTTAAGGGAAGGGTGAGGAACAAGGCGTGGTCCCTGGCCAGGCCGGGGCAGCCTGGACAGTCTCCAAGTTCCTGGGGGCAGAAGCAGCTTGGTGAAGGATCCCACATGCCACCATCCACCCTCTTATCCAACCTGGGCCATAGCCCGGGGGCTTTTCCCCACCATCCCAGGTCCCACCCAAGGCAGAGGAGCCAGCAAGGAGGGTGCCACACTCAGGGGTGCTGGAAGGCGAACCGACTCAGAACAGCCACCAGTGTAGGCCCCTTCCACACCTAACAGCAGCCGGGCCGCCCCTCAGGTTTCACAGTGGCACCTCTTACTGCCCAATGACAAACAACAACACAGTGAAGAAGCCTGGTGAAGCCAGGAGCCAGCCCCAAGCACCGCCTCCTGCCTGGGGCCCCACGGCCCTCCCCGGTGGGGTGCTCTGCAGGCCCTACTCTGCTGTTCCACGTCCCCAAAGCACTCCCACTCCACAATGCAGGATCCAGTGTGTGCGTGGGCCTCTCTGACCATCAGCGTGCTGTGTCCCTGGGGCCCAGCACATGGCCTGGCACCAGAGAACTGGCAGCAAATGAATGGGTGAGTCAGGTGGATTTTAAAGAAGTTCCTGGGTCCCTGGGCAAATCTAGTATGGAAGTAAACCCACGTGGCCTTAAATAGCTCCTCCAGTGAAAAGAGCCTTTGTGTACCTCCAAACCACTACCTTCCCTTCTGTCAACTTCTTTTGTTTAAATGTGGCCCAGCTGAGGTCAAAGGGCTCCGCCAGGCCTACCAAGACTCTCCCACATGGACCAAGCCCTGGGATACATACAAGCCCAACACAGGGCTACCCCGCACAGCAGGCTGCGGAACACCTCCTGTGTTTAAGGAAGCACACAGCCAGGAGGAGGTGGACCCAGGCTCCTGCTCGGAGGGCAACAGGGTCACCCGAGGCCAAGCTGGCCCAGACAGGAACCAACGCCACTCAGCGGTCCGCGACGTATGCCTCTGGGGCAAAACCCAAGAGCCAAGAAACAAACAAAGAAAAAATGTTTTGGGCTTTTTGGGTTTTTGCTTTTTTTTTTTTTTTTAGAGACAAGGTCTTACTCTTTCACCCAGGATGGAGTGCAGTGGCACAATCATAGGTCACTGTGGCCTCCCAACTCAGCCTCTGGGGCAGCTGGTACTACAGGCACATGCCACTGCCCAGTGATCCTCCCAACTCAGCCTCTGGGGCAGCTGGTACTACAGGCACATGCCACTGCCCAGTGATCCTCCCAACTCAGCCTCTGGGGTAGCTGGTACTACAAGCACGTGCCACTGCCCAGCTAATTTTTTAAAAATTTTCAATAGAGCTGGGGTTTCACTATGTTGCTCAGACTGGTCTCAGACTCCTGATTTCAAGCCATCCTTCCATCTCAGCCTCCCAAAGTGCTGGGATTACAGGCATGAACCACCGCAGCTGGCCAAGAAAAAAAAAAAAAAAATATATATATATATATATATATACACACACACACACACACACACACACACACATTTGGAGACGGAGTTTCGCTCTTGTCGCCCAGGCTGTAGTGCAGTGGTGCAATCTTGGCTCACTGCAACCTCTGCCTCCTGGGTTCAAGCAATTCTTCTGCCTCCGCCTACCAAGTAGCTGGGACTGCAGGCACCCGCCACCACACCCAGATAATTTTTGTATTTTTAGTACAGACGGGGTTTCGCCATGTTGCCCAGGCTGGTCTCCAACTCCCAACCTCGGGTGATCCGCCCGCCTCAGCCTCCCAAAGTGCTAGAATTACAGGTGTGAGCCACCGTGCCCGGCCCAAAATAATATTCTAGAAGCAAGATCAAAAACCCGCCAGGTCCACTTCACACCTGTTGCCTAGGTAACCACTTGCCAGCTGGGGTGCTGTGATAGTCCAGTCTCACAGAAGAGTCTCCTGACAGGCCTAAGAGCATGGGTGGCCCTGATGGAAAATCAGAGAAGCACGTGTTTCTGCTGCAGGCTGCAGACTGGACGGGCTTGCTAAGGGGCAGCTCGCCATCTACTAGGGACTAGGGAACAAGAACAAGGAGCAGGCAGTGCATCTTAGAGCTGCAATACTGCATGTCCAGGAACCCCAATGACCAAGCCATGCACTAAGTGTTTAATGAGCACCTACTACGTGCCCCACAGGACCCTCATTGCAAGTATACAGAGGAGGCGAGGCCAACAAACCCATGGAGCTGGAAGCGCTGCCCTAAATGTGGAGAAGACACCCCACTGCCCCTGGGGGGGCAGCCAGCACCACCCCAGGAAGGTGCTCAGAGGAGCAGTCGCAGCACCACAGGCTGAGGGCATGAAGGACGGGTCACAGGCTGCAGAGGAAGGGCAGTCTGGGACAAGGGAGCAGCACATGCAGGGCGCGTTTGCCAAAACAAACCAGAAAGGAGCTGGTGGGAGCAGAAAGGCTGTGGTAGGACACTCGGTCCCATTTCGAGCACAGCATGAAGCACCCTGGCCAATGGTTGGAAGAGGCCTGAAGTGGAAATACCAGTTAGGAAACCGTGGCCAGGCAGAGGAGAGAGGGCGGTGGCTGGGACTGGTGTGGGCAGCGGAGGTGGAGCCAAGAGGGCATGTCAGGATTCATCCAGGGAGGAGCGAGGGCAGGGAGCATCAGGCGAATCCCCTGGCACCCCCACGTTAATGGTGGCCATAGCCACACTTCATAAGGGACAGTAACCTGCCTGGTGCCTCCTGGCCGCACCTGACTCAATCCCTACACACCAGACTGCAGAGGGCTGGTTCCTGGCTCCCCTACACCTGTCTCCCAGGCTGGCAGGTACTAAGAACCCATAACTATTGGCGACTATTATTATGACCCCTCATTTTTTTATTATACTTTGAGTTCTAGGTTACATGTGCACAACATGCAGGTTTGTTACATAGGTATGCATGTGCCATGTTGGTTTGCTGCACCCATCAACTCGTCATTTACATTAGGTATTTCTCCTAATGCTATATGACGCCCCCCCCCTTTTTAAAGACACGAGGAAACTGTGGCTCAGGAAGGGACATCACAATCATCACAGGGTGGGGGATGGGACCTCAGGCTTCGCTGCTCCTGAGCACCCATGGGGCCTAGCTGGGGGACCAGGGGCACTGGGCTGTCAGAGTGAGGCGGGGTTGGCAGCAGAGCTCTGGACTCACTGGATTCTCAGGCAAATGCTCTGGCCTGGTTCCAGTGCCCAGAGCTGGGGAGGGTAAACCACAGCCATATAGGGGGCCAGGGAAAACAGTGCGACAGCTCCTCAAAAAATTCAAAACAGAACTACCAAATGACCCAGCAATCCCATTTCTGGGTATATATCCAAAGAGCTGAAAGCAGGGACACAAACAGATACTGGCACACCCATGTCCACAGCAGCACCATTTGCCCAAGCCAAGAGGTGGAAACAACCCAAGTGCCCGTCCAATCAGCCAATAAGTCCACACAGAGATGATCAGCACCGGCCATAGGGCCATGCAGAGATGCTCAGCACTGGTCATAAGCCCATGAAGAGATGCTCAGCACCGGCCATAAGCCCATGCAGAGATGCTCAGCACCGGCCATAAGCCCATGCAGAGATACTCAGCACCGGTCATAAGCCCATGAAGAGATGCTCAGCACCGGCCATAAGCCCCTGAAGAGATACTCAGCACCAGCCATAAGCCCATGAAGAGATGCTCAGCACCGGTCATAAGCCCATGCAGAGATACTCAGCACTGGCCATAAGCCCCTGAAGAGATACTCAGCACCGGCCATAAGCCCATGAAGAGATGCTCAGCACCGGCCATAAGCCCATGCAGAGATGCTCAGCACCGGCCATAAGCCCCTGAAGAGATGCTCAGCACCGGCCATAAGCCCATGAAGAGATGCTCAGCACCGGCCATAAGCCCATGCAGAGATACTCAGCACCGGTCATAAGCCCATGAAGAGATGCTCAGTACTGGCCACAGGCCCACGCAGAGATGCTCAGTACCGGCCATAGGCCCACGCAGAGATGCTCAGCACCGGCCACAGGCCCACGCAGAGATGCTCAGTACCAGTCATAGGCCCATGCAGAGATGCTCAGCACCAGTCGTCACTGGGGGAAATGCAAACCAAACCACAAGGGGAGACCCCTTCACACCCATTAGGACAGCCATGATCAAAAACTCAGAAAACAACAAGTGTTGGCGAGGATGGGGAGAAACTGGAAACCTCGACCACTGTTTGTGGGGTGTCAAATGGTGCAGCTGCTGTGAAACACAGCATGGAGGTTCCGCAAAATACAAAAAATAGAACTACCACATGATCCAGCAATCCCATTTCTGGGGATACTCAACAGAAGTAAAAGCAAGGTCTTGAAGAAATATTTGCACACCCATGTTCACTGCAGCATTTTTCGTAAGAGCCAAAAGGGTGACGCAACCCAAGTGTTCATGAACAGATGAACGAATAAGCAACATGTGGTCCATCCCCACCATGGAATATTACTCAGCCCTGAAAAGGAAGGAAATTCTGACACTCGCCAGAACCTGGGTGTACCCAGAGAACATTATGGCACCAGAACCTGGGTGAACCCAGAGGACATTATGGCACCAGAACCTGGGTGAGCCCAGAGGACATTATGGCGCCAGAACCTGGGTGAGCCCAGAGGACATTCTGCTTTGTGAAAGGAGGAAGTCATAAATAGACACTGTGAGATTCCACTTATCTGCAGTCCCCAGAGGAGTCAAATGCACAGAGACAGGAAGTGGATTGGGGGGTGTCGGGGGTGGGGAGAGGCTCTGGAGAGTCAGTGCTTCGTGGGTGCGGAGTTTCAGTTGGGGAAGATCAAACGTTCCGGGGATGAATGGTAGTGACGGTTGCAGAACAGTGTGAATGTGCATAATGCCAGTAAATGACACACTCCGAAATGGTTAAGACGGTACATTGTGTTATGTCTATTTTACCACAATTTATACAGAGAGAGAGAGAGAAAACCGATCCTCTCTTTGAAAATCTACAAATTGAATGTAATTTCCCTTAAAAGAAAAACAACAGATTTTAGAAGAACCAAGACAATCTGGATCTAAGGTTTATAGGGAAAAATAAACAAGCCAAATAGCCAGGAAAATCCTGAAAAGCCAGACTGACGGGGGGAGACCAGCCCTGCCACGCAAACGCAATGGGGCCGCAGCCGTGTTCAAAGCATGTTAATGGCGCATGAACAGACAACAGAGCCACGAGAAGGTACAAAAACAGACTCAGACCCAGTTGTGATCAGAGGCATTTTAATAGGAGGGTGTGAGATAAATCACTCCACCAATCACACTGGGACATCTAGGAAGCTACCTAGAAAAAGATAAGGCTGGCTCTGTACCTCACACCTTCCCAAAATAAATTCAAATTAGACCAAAGATTTGAATGCAGAACAAGGAAAGCATTAATGTAGCAAAGGTGGCCCTGGAGGGGAACTCATAACCTTGGGACTGGATAAGGTCTGTCCCAGCAAGACATGGAACACAATAAAAGAGAAGATACAGGCCGGGCGTGATGGCTCACACTTGTAATCCTAGCATTTTGGGAGGCCGAGGCGGGCGGATCACGAGGTCAGGATATTGAGACCACGGTGAAACCCCGTCTCTAATAAAAATACAAAAACAAAAAAATTAGCCGGGCGTGGTGGCGGGCGCCTGTAGTCCCAGCTACTCGGAGAGGCTGAGGCAGGAGAATGGCGTGAACCCGGGAGGTGGAGCTTGCAGTGAGCCGAGATTGCGCCACTGCACTCCAGCCTGGGCGACAGAGCGAGACTCCGTCTCAAAAAAAAAAAAAAAAAAAGAGAAGATACGTTATGTCAAAAACAAATTTTTGCAAGGCAAAAACCTCCATGAGCAGTCAGAGATAAATGATAACCTGGGAAAAAAAATTTCAACACACATCACAAAGGATTTATTTGCCTGCCATGGATAAACATTTCAATAGAAAAATAGACAAGAAGTCAGGTGCAGTGGCTCACGCCTGTCATCCCAGCACTTTGGTAGGCCAAGGCAGGCAGATCACCTGAGGTCAGGAGTTCGAGACCAGCCTGGCCAACATGGTGAAACCCGATCTCTACTAAAAATACAAAAAGTAGCCAGGCGTGGTGGCACACGCCTGTAGGCCCAGCTACTCAGGAGGCTGAGGCAGGAGAATTGCTTGAACCCAAGAGGCGGAGGTCGCAGTGAGCCGAGATTGTGCCACTGCACTCCAGCCTGGAAGACAGAGACTCCGTCTCAAAAAAAAAAAAAAGAGAGAGAGAGAAAAATGGACAAAAGATAAAGGAAAAACAAACAGCTCTTAAACATATGAAAAGATGATTAACCTTCACTTATAATGAGAGAAATACGATTTTTTTTTTGAGACAGAGTCTCGCTCTGTCGCCCAGGCTGGAGTGCAGTGGTACGATCACAGCTCACCGCAGTCTCGACCTCCCAGGCTCAGTGATCCTCCTGCCTCAGCCTCCCAAGTTGCTGAGACTAGAGGTACACGCCACCATGCCCGGCTAATTTTTGTACTTTTTGTAAAGACAGGGTTTTGCCATGTTACCCAGGCTGGTCCTGATCTCCTGGACAACACGGTCTCCCAAAGTGTTGGGGCTACAGGTATCAGTCACCGGGCCCAGCCGATAAATACAAACTAAATTGCCTTGAGAAACCACTTCCCCAAAAGACTGGCAAAGAGGCACAGCATGTGGGTATGGGGTCAGGGGACACAGGCTCTGTCCCACGTGGAGAGTGGCGTGGAGGGAAATTTTGTGATATCCAACAAAATGGCCATTTCACTTCCAGGAAGCTCTCCTAGTCTCTCACACGCACGATGGCGGCAGGCGGGGCAAGGCCGTCTCCCGGCAGCATCGTTTTCATGACAGCAAAAAGGCTGGACCCACCCATGTGGGACAGTCCACAGTGCAGCCCCACAGCCTCACAAGGAGCGAGGACCCCCGTGCACCACCATGGAGAGCCCACCGCCGACGTGGTCACTCACCAGCCCGTGCCTGGCCATGTGTCTATGGAAACGAGGAGGAGAGGAGAAAAAAGACAAAGACAGAAGTGTGCCCAAGAGCTGCCCAAGAATAGCTGGCATGGAAGCAGGACCCATGGAGGCCTCTGGAGACAGGAATTGGGGGCTGAAGCCCTCAGGAGCCTTGATCTATGGTGAATTCAGAATCCTGAAAGCATCAACTATTCTACAGTAAACTAAATTTTTTAACTTAAAGAAAAATGTTTTTTTAGAGACAAGGTCTTGCTTTGTCACCCAGGCTGGAGTGCAGTGGCATAATCACAGCTCACAGCAACCTTGAACTCCTGGGCTTAAGGAATCCTCCCACCTCAGCCTCCCAAGTGGCTGGGATCACAGGCATGTGCTAATTTTTGTATTTTTAGTAGAGATGGGGTTTCACCGTGTTGGCCAGACTGGTCTCAAACTCCTGACCTCAGGTGATCCCCCTGCCTTGGCCTCCCAAAGTGCCAGGATTACAGGCGTGAGCCACCGCACCTGACCTAATTTTCAAATTAAATTAAAAATTGTAATAAAATAAGAAAAATTAAAATAAAAACAAAAAACCCAAAACACCCTAATTCACATGGCAGAGAATCTTGCCTAAGACCTGAACCAGAGGTTCTCAAAGTGTGGCCCTGGGACCCTGGGGATTCCCTTCCGAGGACCCACAAGGTCAAAACTATTCCAGTGATAATCCTAAAATGCTGCTTGCCTTTCCCATACTTGCCCCCTGGCAGCTGCATGGTGTGACGCGGCGGCCGACGAGTCACAGAAGACAAGATGAGCCAGCTGTCTCCTGACAAATCAGACCCCGAGGAGAGCTGCAAAATGTCAGCACCCCTCTTCACTAATTCTTTTTTTAAGTAGTGTTTTTTTTTTTTTTTTTTTTTTGAGATGGAGTCTTACTCTGTCACCCAGGCTGGAGTGCAGTGGTGCAATCTCAGCTCACTGCAATCTCTGCCTCCCAGGTTCAAGTGATTCTCCTGCCCCAGTCTCCCGAGTAGCTGGGACTACAGGCACCTGCCACCATGTCTGGCTAATTTTTGTATTTTTAGTAGAGACGGGATTTCACCATATTGGCCAAGCTGATCTTGAACTCCTGACCTTGTGATCCACCTGCCTTGGCCTCCCAAAGTGCTGGGATTACAGGCATGAGCCACTGCACCTGGCCCCAAGTAGTGATTTTTTTTAAAGAAAGATATGCTATTTATGTTAACCCATAATAGATTTATAATTGCATATTTCAGTAAATTAATAAATCTTTTACAATTTCTTAGTTTTGATTTCTAATAGCAAGTAGCAATGAATACACCCTACATGCACAAAGACTCACCAGTATCCTCCATCGCTTGAGGCTGTAAGGGGCTCCGCGACCTGGGCTTAGCACCTGAGTGTACAGGATGCACCTGCTGCCTTGCTCCGCTGTCTCCTCCATGCCTGCCTGTGCACTGTCTGTGCTTCCCCGACTCAGCATCCCTGTCCCTCTTTTGGTAAGGACCCTGCTCTCCACAGGGAATTACCCATCCCATGGTGAGGGGCTGCCAATCACATGCTCTGCCTCATCACGGGAATGAAGCCACAAGGGAAGTAGGAGGAAGCGTGGAGGGTGAAAAAGCACCACGTCAGAAGAAGGGGAGACCAGTGACCCGGCCGGAGCACCCCAAGCAGCTCCACACTGCAGGCCCCTGGCCCCGAGCCAGCAAAGCCCCACTCTGCTTAAGCGAATCTGTGAGGGCCCTTTCCATTTTGCATACCGTCTCTGATGGGGCTTTGGGAGACCCTCAGCAGTGGCCCACGGCCCACCACTGGAACAGGGTGACAGCTCCAGGTGACAGCTGCAGGCACTGGCCACAGGCAGGTGATTCTCTCACAGAAGGGCACAGGTGTCACTGGCCTTTAAAAATCAAGGCATAAAACAGTCGATTCCCAAGACAGACACCTCGGGAAGAATCCTTTTATGACTAAAGGACTCTTTCACTCTCTGCAGGACCCTTTGACAAAGAACCAGCAAGCTTCCTGGTGGCTTTAAGGTCAGATGAGATTCACAGTCAGCCACTTGACGGACAGTCCTACAGGGAGAAGGTGCTGCTGGTGGCGAGACACACCTGGGATTCGGATTCTCACTGACTCGGGACTAAGGAGTCCCCACGTGGGGAAAGCCTTCTGATGGTCACTTTTCTGCAAAAACAGTCACACCTCACAACACGCCTTTGCTCCAGCGACAGCAAAACGTGGAACTCGTGGGCATGTGGGGCCATCACGGTCGATGGTGCTGACTTGTGGAAACGTTTCAATCTCCATCTTCCAGACAGAACGAAGATGCTCATTTCAGAGAATGGAGCTAATACGTTAAATGCAGGTTGCTAGGTGATTTTTCACTAGGTAATTTTAATTCTCAAAAAAAAACTTAGTATCAGCCGGGCACAGTGGTGGCTCACGCCTGTAATCCCAGCACTTTGGGAGGCCGAAGTGGGTGGGTCACCTGAGGTCAGGAGTTCGAGACCAGCCTGGCCAACATGGTGAAACCCCATCTCTACTAAAAATATAAAAATACAAAAATTAGCCAGGCGTGGTGGCAGGAGCCTGTAATCCCAGCTACTCAGGAGGCTGACGCAGAAGAATCACTTGAACCCGGGAGGTAGAGGTTGCAGTGAGCCGAGATCATGACACTGCACTCTAGCCTGGGGGACAAGAGCAAGACTCCATCTCAAAAAAAAAAAAAAAAAACTTAGTATCTAAAAGCACAACTATGAAACGACCAGCTCAACGTCTGAAGAGCCACAAGCCATCTGCAAATTGCGTAACTGACAAAGCAAGCACTCTCACACACAGGCCCTGCCCGCGCCCAGGACAGCTCAACAGCAGAAATATCTGGTCCCCCAGTGGCCCCATCTGTTGACAAAGGCTCCAAAAATCTACTTCTTGTGTGCTAGGGATTCTGTCAAGGTCTTGGGATGTCCTGATCTGACCCTCCATCTCTGTCACTGCCTCTGTATCAGACAGTTCCCTGGGACCCCATCCTCCTCCGGGGGTGCTGCACGGAACTGAGCTGGTAGGCACCGGCGGCCACCAGAAGAGCTCACAGCCCCACCACCCCCGACTCTGGCCCTCTGGGTGCGGGGCGGCTCCTGTCTCCTGCGTTACCCTCTTCCCATGCATGTCCCCTCCTGGTTCCCCTTCTTTCAGTCCCAGCCTGAAACCCACCATGTAGCTGCTAAGCGTGCTCTCCAGACAAGGCCAGCTCCGTCCTTCCCCGCTGGCCCGCACGGGTTTTGAGGACTTGGCTTTCAGCGTCAGCTCCTAGTTCCGATTTCAGGTATACTTGGCCCTCAAGGAGCTCGGAGCTGCATCACAGGCCCTGTCTGACCTCAGGGTCTCCCCACATTCTAAACAAGCTCCTTCCCCCAAGCAGACCCCCATATACCTCAACTAACCAGAAGCTACCACCTAGACCCACAGGTGAGCCAGGAGCCAGCAGTCAGCAAATCACAGCAAATCAAGCTGGTAACCAGCACTGCTTTTCTCCAAAGTGGGAGAGAAAGCAACTTAGAGGCGTCCAGGCCAGGACTCATCCTAGACAAAGTCTTACAGCTTGCGCAATTAGAATCCTCTGGCAACAAACACCGAGGTGCAAATAACAAGTCCATCCACCCCTCCCTCCTGCTCTCCATCTCACAGACACTCCCTCACTCCACTTACCAGAGCAGCAAGACACCCAAACATCTCGCTAGAATTCTCATTAAATTTTCACCAAAAAAACGCCACCCAGCCAGGTGTGGTGGCTCACACCTGTAATCCTATCCCTTTGGGAGGCCGAGGTGGGAGGATCACTGGAGGCCAGGAGTTTGAGACCAGCCTGACCAACATGGAGAAACCCTGTCTCTACTAAAAATACAAAGAATTAACTGGGCGTGGTGGTTTGCACCTGAAATCCCAGCTACTCAGGAGGCTGAGGCACAAGAATCACTTGAACCCAGGAGGTGGAGGTTGCAGTGAGCCAGGATTGTGCCACTGCACTCCAGCCTGGGCGACAGAGCAAGACTCTGTCTCAAAAACAAAACAAAACAAAAGGCCGTCAATGCCAAAACCTAATGGACTAAAAAAATGCCACTAACCAGAACACGCCACCTTGTACAGTGTTCTAAAGGCAAGTTCTACAAGCAGATAATGGTAAAAATAAAACGAAACAAAACAAAACCTACACGTCACCTAAACTTGCCCCCAGAAGGGTAACTCGCAAATCAAACTGTACTTGTTTTTGTCCTAATTAAAACCATGCCAGAGGCCGGGCGCGGTGGCTCACGCCTGTAATCCCAGCACTTTGGGAGGCCGAGGCAGGCGGATCATGAGGTCAGGAGATCAAGACCATCATGGCTAACACGGTGAAACCCTGTCTCTACTAAACATACAAAAAATTAGCCGGGCGTGGTGGCAGGCGCCTGTGGTCGCAGCTACTCAGGAGGCTGAGGCGGGAGAATGGTGTGAACCCAGGAGGTGGAGCTTGCAGTGAGCCGAGAGAGCGCCACTGCACTCCAGCCTGGGCGACAGAGCGAGACTCTGTCTCAAAAATAAATAAATGAAACCATGCCAGAAAATCACCTGAAACTTCAGCAAGAGAGAGAGAAAGAGAGGTAACTACCACCCGGTGAAGTTCCTCTGGATCTAAAGAAAATTCCAACTCACCACATCATCTCATTCCCATACGCCTTTGGGGG
Organism: Hylobates moloch; assembly: GCF_009828535.3. NCBI lineage: Eukaryota > Metazoa > Chordata > Mammalia > Primates > Hylobatidae > Hylobates > Hylobates moloch. The sequence goes on along the minus strand of NW_026652294.1, from coordinate 27,622,152 downwards.
CTTCATAGCATTTTCTCCTTGGGGGAGCCTAACCTCCTAAACATCCAGCTCAAACTAACCCTCTTTACAACAGCCTTGCTCAGCAGTATGCCTCCAGCCAGGAGGCACACAGGGCACTGAGCAGGAGCTGGTCTGTGTGCCACCTCCTGGGCCCACACCTAGCACCTGCAAGTCTCCAGCAGCCAAGGAAACCTCTTGCTCCTGCTGAGCCACTTTGCAGCCCTCCACGTCAAAGGACCCAAAGGTCTGGCCGCAGATTCCCAGGGGAGGGCAGGACTTATCGAAAGCAGGCGTGGAGACCTGGCTTAACCAGTCCAGCAGGTTGACGGATGGATGGACGCTGAGAAGGGTGGCTCCCGATCCCACCTGGAGGCAGCAGCTGAGCCAGCCCTGCAGCCATCCAAGCTCCGCAAAGGAGTGGAGGTCTTGGTGACAGGTGGAAAAAAAGGCCCCAAGAGGACAAAAGAATGCTGCTTTTAAAGCCTAATCTCGGCTGGGCATGGTGGCTCACACCTGTAATCCCAGCACTTTGGGAAACTCAGGCCAGTGGATTACCTGAGGTCAGGAGTTCAAGACCAGCCTGGCCAACATGGTGAAATCCTGTCTCTACTAAAAATACAGAAAGTAACTGGGTGTGGTGGCATGCGCCTGTAGTCCCAGCTACTCAGAAGGCTGAGGCAGGAGAATCACTTCAACTATGCGGGTGGAGGTTGCAGTGAACTGAGATTGTGAGATCGTGCCACTGCACTCCAGCCTGGGCAACAGAGCACATGATGAGACTCTGTCTCAAAAAAAAAAAAAGGCTAATCTCTAAATTCCAAAAGAAAATAGGATTCTATCAACTGGTTCAACTGAGAAGAGACAGACAATTCAAGCCCCTTGCCAAGCACTCAACAGCCCAGGGGGCACCAGCACCCACCCACAGAGGGATGGCCCTGGAGTCCCTGCAGGACGCTGCAGAAAGGGCTGCCAGGGACATCTGTCATCCTGGCTACACTTACGTCTGTGGAAACTGATGGCTATCAGCCTCATAAATGTGATTTCACCAGGTAAGACTCCAGCCCCGGATGGCACGAGACAGCAGCCCGAGTCCCTATCCACGGGAAGCAGGGGGCTGGGCCCAGCTAGTCCTAATCCTCATGGTCAATCCAGGCAGCAGAGAAACTGCGCCAGGCAGCCCTCTGACCTCCCGTCACGGTGCTGATCCAGAACTATGCACAATGATTCCAACGTGTCCTCAGAGTGAATTACGAGAAAGTGAACCCATCCTAACGCACGGAAGCAAGGCTTCCAGCACGGAGAGCGTCCAGGGTCTGGCTGCCCGTCCCATCAGGATAGCAGATCCTTTCTGACCCTCTGCAAGCCCCTCGGCCAGCTCCACTCCTCCTGTGCACCCACTCCTCAGCCTCCCTGGGTAAGCTGGGAAGGTGGCCAGGGTACAGAAACAGCGCTGGGTGTCAAGGCCCGGGACCTGGAGGACCCCGCTTAGTGGCTGGCTCTGGGACCTGGACAAGTCATGTATCGCTCTGGCACCTGTCAGACAGGGTGCTCACCTGCCCATACGGTCACCTGCCTGTGTGGCCTGGTCTTGTAGTTCTCTGGGTGTTCCCATCTTGGCCCCCTGACTGGCCGCAGGGGTCCCTGCGATGATTTGGAGGGGCAGCTGGAAAGGCTGTTCTGGTGGCTGGGTGGGAGGGGTGGCGCTCAGAGGGTTCAGAGCAGGAAGAGGGGCCTCCCATGGGTGTGCCCAAAGCCAACCTCGCCTAGGGCTGAGCTGCCTTGAGGGGAGCCTGTTTTTCTCTCAAAATGTGGAATCCTCTCACCTCTGCACCCCCGTGCCCGTACTGACCACCAGGCCCAGAACATCAGGGCACCACCTCCCCTTTCCAGACACAAGGCCAGGCCCATGGGCTGCAGGATGAGAGTCCCTTGGGTGGGGGACCTTTGTGGCATAAAAGGGAGATTCAAAACCCAGGAAAATAAAGTCGGAAGAGGCACTATGTCCAGAGGCAGCCAAGTTAAACACCAGTCCCGGTGGCCAATCTCCCCATGTCCCCGCCTGGATTGTTCCAGAACCCTGAGGTGTGGAGACCTGCTGTGTCGCATGGTCTCTATCTGTAGTTAGTTCCCACGCCCACCCTGGGATTGAAAACGTGCCCCTCTTGGGTGCCTGCCACTGACTTCACTTCCCCCACCCTGCGTGTCTCCAGGGGAAAGGCACGCTCTCCCCCCGGGGCGCATGCGGACCCAACTTCCCTGCTGCTTTGCCTCGACGCCAGGCCATGCAGTCCACAGGAGGCGGGAACAACAGGTACCTAGGTGACTGGGCACCGCACTCAGGGCAGCAGAAACAAACCTGGTGCAGTCAGAAAGCCTAGGTCCCGATGCACTGGTTACCAGCAGCGGACACAGGCACAGCAAACCACAGACGGCAAAACAGCGCTGGCCGGGCTGGAGCCACTCCGAAGCGCTTCAGAACACTTGGGGCGCCCCTCCCCACCCCCAGCCCCAGCTCCCCGTGCTGCCCCCTCCCCCCTGGGTTTGCAGGGCACCAACCCTCCCCTCCCTCCTAGGAGATGCCACCTCACCCGGGACCAGGACAGCCCCAGCCTCCATCTCCAGTCCGGCCCTCCTAGCCCCCAGGGCAGGACAGATGCCAGGGTCAACTGTCCTGAGACCAAGCTCCACTTTACCCCTGGTCATCTCTGTACCAGAAGCCTCCTGAGACACTTGACCCACCCCCCGACCAGAGATCCCTCACCATCCACACAGGCAATGCCCCTTCCTCTACCAAGGGCCCCCCAGAGGGCCAGGAGCCTCCCCCTACCCCAGCCCTCCTCTGGCCACTGCCCCTGCCACCCCACAAATGCCAAGGATCCCTGAAACCTGGCCCCTCACACCCGTGTGCTTGCATTCCTGCCCTGGCCTAGAATGCTCTTTCTTTATCATCACCCACCCCACCCGCCCACTTCCACCTGTCCTTCCACAAAAACAGGGGCAGGGAAGGGGGCCTGCCAGGCAGGTATGGCCTGTGGGCAGAGCTATGGCAGGTGACAGTGTGGACCCAGGCAGAGAAAGGTGTGCATAGGGTGGCAGGGAAGGGAGAGCACAGGACACACAGACCTGGGGCAGGAGCACGGCAGGCGGCAGCTGGGAAGGGGCTGGTGGGATGCTGGGGTGGGGCTGGTGGGATGCTGGGGAGGGGCTGGTGGGATGCTGGGGAGGGGCTGGCGGGATGCTGGGGAGGGGCTGACGGGATGCTGGAGAGGGGCTGGCAGGGTGCTGGGGAGGGGCGGGCGGGATGCTGGGGAGGGGCTGGCGGGATGCTGGGTATCAAGGCTGGCTTCTGCTTGATGGTGAGCCCAGAGGCTCCCATTACATTATTAAAAATAACGAAAATATGGCCGGGTGAGGTGGCTCATGCCCATAATCCCAGCACTTTCGGAGGCTGAGGCGGGCAGATCACCTGAGGTCAGGAGTTCGAGACCAGCCTGGCCAACATGGTGAAACCCCGTCTCTACTAAAAAAATACAAAAATTAGCCCAGTGTGGTGGTGCAAGCCTGTAATCCCAGCTACTCGGGAGGCTGAAGCAGGAGAATCACTTGAACCCAGGAGGCAGAGGTTGCAGTGAGCTGAGATCGCACCACTGCACTCCAGCCTGGGTGACTGAGCGAGACTCCATCTCAAAAAAATAAATAAAAATAATGAAAACAGACAAGAGGACCATGCACAGACCCCCAACAGCAGCACAGACCCCAGGCCAATGACGCATCCCATTCTATGCCCCGGAAGCCCAAATGATGAAAAGGGGAAGAGGTCTCAGCCCACACGCCTCCCGCCTTAGAAGGCTGCCTCAGCACTGAACAGCCTGCTATGGGAAGTCACTTAATGCAATGCTAGCCCACCTCTGCCTGCCCGCCGTGGGACTCTCGGTAGGCCCTGCAGCAGGGGTCGGGGGCGGCGGGGGGGAGTCCCACCTGCCCTCCCCGTGCAGCAGGCCCAGCGGAGAAGAGGCAGTCAGAGAACACCTGCCAAATGGTCAAGAACAACACCGTCCCTTTCCCCGTCCAGCTACAGAAACGGGGCTGTCTCTCGCCAAGACCGCCTGCAACAAGGGCCACCCGCAAGGAAGCTTCTGCTTGACGTGAGGTTCCGGGGAGAAGGAACCAGGCAGGGGAGAATCCCGTGGTGGTTCATCAGGCCTCAAAGTCAGAACTTACGACTTTTTAAACGTTTCAGTACAATTTACCTTTCTGCTACTGGTAAAGAGGAAAGGTCTGCAAATCAAGTAACAGTAAACAAGATTTCGATGTTACTTAAGCAAACATGTTACTCTCAAGTATTTGAGAACGGTGTGGATAAAACCAATTCCTTTTATGTTTTTGTTCAAATGCTTTCTTTTTTGAAAGCCCGCATGGAGAGTTCTAATTTAGGTTATGTTGGTGAACAAAAATAATCACAACGTGGGGTTTATATCTTCTAATTATACAGAATTTAGGACAAAATATTCACGTAAGTGATTCTGGAATACTTTATAAATAGGTCATACAGGCTCTTTTTATTGCCAAAATTCTTGAAACTCAGTGCAGCAGAGTCACTGTCTCCATGTGGAACTGAAAGCAAGGCAGGCAGCCAGCAGCCCCTCCACGATGCCGGCCACATCCTGGAGGTGCCGGGTGCAGTGCCGGCCAACAAATCAGCTGACGCTGGGGTTTTTAAAGCCCCTTGCAGAGCTGGTCACCATACATGTGGGCCGCAGAGTTCCAAGACTGTCGGGAGAGAAATCCTGCTTCTGCAGGCGTAGAGGATGTGGTTCCTCCCTGGTGCAGTCGGAACAGTGAAAACATTCAGGAAAGAGACTGAATCAAGCCCCTCCCAGCTGTGAATGACTGAGTTCAGCACACAGCCACAGGGGGGCTTCTTCACCTTGCTCACCATGACTCAGTGCAAACAGCTCACTTCACTCTCTCTTTTTTTTTTTTTTTTTTGGAAACAGGGTCTCCTCCCTCTGTTTCCCAGGCTGGCTTCAAACTCCTGGGCTCTATGGATCCTCCCGCCTTAGCCTCCCAAGGAGCTGGGACCACAGACACGCACCGCTGCACCCAGCTCTGCTGTTTTTAATCATACAATTAAGCAGTCATTTAAAAATACACACTTGCCCAACTTAAAAGAACCACACTTATTTATCAATTAAGTCAGCTGGGCTGGTGGCAGTGGCAGTGAGCCTCATTCCCTAGGGCACTCTGGGGGGCGAAACCCTATGGGGACTGTCCCCCATCTGTGGCACCACCTAACCTGAGCCCCGGTGGCCCTGCTGAGCTGGGCGTCAGGATGGGGTCTCGACTCTGGTGACATCAACCAACTTTCCTGGAACGTGCCGTGATGCCCTTGACAAGTGTGGGGACTTGGGGACAAGAGGGAGGGCCTTGCTGTGTTGAGCCTGCAGGCGCAGGAGGGGACATACCAGTCCTGGGCTGGGCCCTAATGTCCCATTGAAACCACAGATGCTTTCTGACTGTCCCTGGGCACGGCTAACTGAGGGGTGCGGGGGGCTAACTGAGGGGTGCAGGGGCTGACAGGTGCGGGGGCTGACGGGTACGGGGGCTAACTTAGGGGTGCGGGGGTTGGCCTTTCTGGGTTTTTTTTTTTTTTTTGAGACAGAGTCTCGCTCTGTCACCCAGGCTGGAGTGCAGTGGCTTGATCTCGGCTCACTGCAACCTCCGTCTCCCAAGTTCAAACGATTCTCGTGCCTCAATCTCCAGAGTAGCTGGGATTACAGGCGCCCGCCACCACACCCGGCTAATTTTTATTTTTAGTAGAGACAGGGTTTTGCCATGTTGGCCAGGCTGGTCTCCAACTCCTGACCTCTGGTGATCCACCTGCCTCGGCCTCCCAAAGTGCTGGGATTACAGGCGTGAGCCACCGTGCACGGCCCGGGGGTGGCCTTTCTGAGGGATGCAACCTAGGACTTCAGCAACGTCTGTTGGCCTCTGCCTCATGGAGCTTTAGTAACATCGTCCAAATGAATTTGGTGTATCTGTCCAAACCAACAAGCCCCAATTTTCTGATGCAGCAGTAATGTAACTTTTTTGAGACAAGGTCTCACTCTGTTGCCCAGGCTGGAGTGCAGGGGCGATCACAGCTCACTGCAGCCTCAATCTCCCAGGCTCAAGCGATCCTCCCACCTCAGCCTCCCAAGGAGCTGGGACTATGACATGCACCACCACACCCAGCTAATGTTTTTTATTTTTAGTAGAGATGGAGTCTCACTATGTTGCCCAGGCTGTTCTCAAACTCCTGAGCTCACGCAATCCTCCCCCTCTCAGCCTCCCAAAGTGCTGGGATTACAGGCATGAGCCACTGCACCCAGCCCTGTTAATTTCTGTTTAAGTCCCTGATGAGAGAATTTAAGATAAAGAGAGATTTCACTATCACACACTGGACCCCGTGGCTGAGAGGGGAGCAGTTTCCCACCTTAGGCCATTCCAGGGCTCTTGCCTTCTCTGGCTGTTTTTTGGTTTTTTTTTTTTTTCTTTTTGTTTTTAGACAGAGTCTTGCTCTATCACCCAGGCTGGAGTCCGGTGGCACGACCTTGGCTTACTGCAATCTCCGCCTCCCAGGTTTGTGCAATGTTCGTCCCACAGCCTCCTGAGTAGCTGGGATTACAGGCACCTACCACCATGCTGGCTAATTTTTGTATTTTTAGTAGAGACAGGGTTTCACCATCTTGGCCAGGCCGGTCTCAGACTCCTGACCGCAGACAATCCACCTGCCTCAGGCTCCCAAAGTGTTGGGATTACAGGCGTGAGCCAGCGCGCCCGGCCTCTGCCTGCTTTTATAAACTAGTAATGTCCATCGTCCTTAGCAGTCCTCAGACAACACTGTGGACTCTCCCCCAATCTCTCTGAGTTCCTCCTCCCCTCACCCATGCACGCCCTGGCGGGACCTCTGCTGCTCTCTCCCTCCCCTGTTGACACTCACCTGGGCCCAGCCCGGGTTTCTCCCCTCCCATTCCCCTCCACCAGACCACCAAACCAGGCCAGTCATGAGCAACCGGCAGACACCAGCTGACTGGGTGTTAACAGCAGCAGCCCAGGCCTGGTCACACACACAGTGGCCCAGGTCACCTCCTCCTTGGGACGCGCTCCTGGCCAATCCCAGCCCTCGCGGTTAGTGGAGCGCTCACCCATCCCCAGCACCTCCTCAGCTCTCTGCCAAGGACCGGCTGGAGGAAGGGCACTGGGAGAGGTCCCCAGCACTCCCGAACCCCACCCACCAGCCATCTTCCCCCAGCTTCCCAATCAAAGCCTCCCACCAAGAGGAATCAGGCTGAGGGCCATCCATGTGGCCCCAGAGCTGTCACGCCAGACTCCCAGCTCGGCCCCTCTGGACGCAGGAGGCACGCAGGGCACAGGGCTGTCCAGGCAGCCCAGCAGCTGGTGTAGATGTAGGGGCAGAGCTCTGGCCCCCCAGGCCAAGGGTCTCCTGACTGCCATGGCTCTGCCCACCCGGGCCAACAGTGGGCAGGAATCATCCAGACTCAGGGCTCCCATCCAGGACCCATCCTGCAAGACTGTCGTGGGAGTTACAGGAGACGACAGGGCCTCCCCACCAATACACGCCGCAGGAACCAGGCAGCAGGGAGGGCCACAAGGGGAGCTGGCTGAGGGGGTAGGAAGAAAGCTGCAGAAAGGGTGTTGACAGGAGGCCTCTCTGAGTGGCTGAGGGAGGGGAGGCAGTCAGGCTGCTGGGGAGCAGGGCGGGGGCTGAGGTCCAGGCAGCGCAGCAGGCCTCAGGGTGCACACAAAGCAGGTGGGTCACCTAGAAACCTGAGGAGTGGGCTGGGCCAGAAGAGCTAAGGATCCACCCTACGAGGCCCACGAGTGGTCTTCTAAAATACTTAAATAAAGCAAACAGAGCGGGACTGGGGGGTAGCCACAGGGCATGCGCCCTGCAGGCAGAGCTGGGAACTCTTAGACACCACGGGCAGCATGGGCCCTTCCAGGGTCATTGCAGAGGTGGCAGCCACCCCCCACATCCCCTGGCCCCAGAAGATCTTCAGATAATAGGGCCACCCACTCACCTTCTCCCTGGGTAGCCCTCCCCGTCCCCCAAACAGCCTGGCCCCACACTGGGCCATCTGCCCTCGGGCCACGTGAGGCACAGCCCTCACACCCACAGCTCCCCCATATCAGAGCTGCCCCCACACTCAGGGCTCCCCCACATATCAGAGCTGCCCCCACACCCAGGGCTCCCCCATATCAGAGCTGCCCCCACACCCAGGCTCCCCTCAATCAGAACTGCCCCCAAACCCAGGACTCCCCCCAAGAGCCAGGGCTGCCGTTTTTAACAAGGCTCCAGGGCCTTCGGGAAGGCAGCAGCGACTGGAGGGACAAGGACACTGGGCCAGGGTCTCCCAGCTCTGAAAAGGTCCTCCCTGGAGCACCAGCAGGCTGGGGAGTGTTGCCCATCCAGGTCCCCTCGCCCCCCACCACCCCTGCTTCTCCCATAGGTACTGATGGAGCACCTGCTGCGTACCCAGCCCTCTGCCCAGCGCCACAGTTACGAGCTGTGGTTCCACTGCCAGGGGCCAGCACTTTACACAGGACATCCCAAATGTTTACGAGAACTTTGCTGTCGCCAACCTTACCGTGGGAGGGGGTGGGGGGACGCTGGCAGAGGCTGGGTCACCAGCCCCAGGCCCCACAGCTATGACAGGACCTGGGAAGAAAGGCTTCGGCTCCAGCACAGCCTGGGCCACATCCAGGCTCTGCCCAGCCCGGACCAACGCCAGTGTCACATGCCCTCCCTAGACCTGTGTCAGGGAAGCCTAAGGACCCCGGGAATGGAGAGGGCGGGGCTGGGGCTCCTGGATCAGGCCGGGGAAGGAGGATGGACAAAAGGGTGGGCACCCCGCAGCTCCAGGAACTCTGGCCACCCCTGCCCCCCAACCAGAAACATCTTCAGATCGCTCATTCTCCAAAGGCAGCTGATGGCTAAGACTGCGAGGGACGGGGTAGGGCCTTTTAAAAGCTTAGAATGCGGCTGGCCAGAGGCCACAGCTCCCCTTTTGCCCTCTATAGTGGTTTGACCCACTCTGCAGATACCAATATGAACGGCACTCACCCAGGGAGGGTGCTCCAACAAGCCAGCCGGGTCTGCCCCGCATCCACAGAGCTCAGCAGGCCTGCCACCTCCCTGCCCTTGTGTGGTGCTGCCTGGAGGGATGGAAGATGGACAGCCAGACGGACGGAGGTGTGCTGACCTCAGCTCTGCCCCTGTTGACCCAACGGCTCCTCATCCATCGGGTTGTGGGGGACACTGGGCAGTCACCGGGGTTATCTGGCTTCTCCTACGCTCCTAGGTTCTGACAGCAGATGGGGTGGCTGGGGGTGACCCCCCAGGGCCCACCCACCCTGAGTCACAGCTCTAGATGTTGGGTTTAGAGAGAGACTCTGGGACAGAGCCCCTGAAGGCAGCTCCATGGGGCTCCATCAGGGCTGGGGCTGTCCCAGAGTCTCTCTCTAAACCCGACATCTAGAGCCAAGTAGACACCACCCACTCCCTCCCAGCCTGTGCCCCTCCTGACCAGGCCCTGGCCCCCTGGACCCTCAGGCCTTTTGCCAACCTGTGATGTGAGTGCGTCTGCCCAGACGGGGAGTATCAGGAGCCCTCTACCATCCTCCCACGGCCCCGCCCCAACGCCTGAGCTTCTGGCGCACACGCCTGTTTCACTTCCTCTCCACCAAACATCTGCCACCTCCACAGTTGGGCAGGTCAGGCTCCAGGGGCCAGCAATGACCACCAGTCAATTCCACCTGTTTCAACCCTACCTCAGGCCAGTGCCTCTGGGTCCCTCCCTCCCGAGCTGGGGTTGGCTGAGTGTGCCTGCCTAGGCTCCTCCCCCAGGACAGGACAGGACAGGACAGGACAGGACAGGACAGGACGGAGCCCTGCCCAATGACCCCCATCCAGCCCACTGGCCCCCTGCCCCGGCCTGGGCTGCCTGCCGGGCACACTGCTGGTGGAGGCCCTCCCCTAAAGCCTTTGTCAGACCCTGACTATCCCCCTAGGTGGAAGAGAAGGGCTACAGAAACCAAGCAGTAGACACGAACCTGGGCACTGAGGCCGGGACAGGACCCCAAAGGGCCTCCGCCTCCCAGAGCTGATGGCCCGGTGTCACTCCAGACGGCTGGGTTTTTGGAACGGCCTTCCCCTTCCTGCCCCTACACACTTAAACCTGACAGTTTCACTTCTTAGGTGGAGAATGTGTGAAATGATTCACACACCTCGCTGGGGTCCAGCAGTGGCTGGGGACACAATGTCACCTTCTACTCTGGAGCCCCAGAGCACTGGCTCATCACAACCCAGCGGGCACACACGCTCCACAGATCACAGGGGCCTCCACTCTCGTGGGGTCCACTCCTGCTGTCAGCTGAGCATTCCCCCAGGGCAGGGGATAATCCACATCATCAGGGTTCTGTGGCAAACAAGAGCCACTGGGTGCAGAGTGGGCTGAGAAAGCACGCGAGGAAGTAGGCGACCATGAGCACAGGCTTTGTCCAGTACCACGGGGTGGCGACGGTCCGGTTCTTCCCAGGTGAGAGGCTGGGTTCTGGGACACCGACGGGATGTGGGTGTTGCTTCAGACTTTTAAACACCAAACTCCCCACCCAGGGGCCACCTTCCTACCTCTGCCCATCCAGGTCCCAAGTGCCCTCAGAGCTGCAGGGCCTCGGCTCCCTCCTCGTCAGCTGCAGGGCAGGAAGACAGAGGACCCTGTGGGCCATCACTGCTCAGGCCAGGCTCACCCCAGGGCCGCTTTCCCCAGCAGACAGGTAGGGGTTCCCCCCAACTCATGTCCCAGCAGGGGCAGCAGCCAGTCGCCCTGAGAAGCTGAGACCCCACCAGCGATTCAGCCACACCAGAGCTCTGGGTGCAGTGGGATATCTGGCTCCTTTGTCTGTCCCCTGAAGGCCCTCGTCTCTGTGCCATTGGGCAAGGCCCTCCCATGACCCCCACGTTTCCCCAATCCTATGGAGTGTGTCTAAGGAAGCAGGTGGAATTGGCCTGGCTCCCCCAAGTCTGGGGCCTAGAGCAGAGCCCGGGGAGCCAGGGCTGCCCTCGCTGGGGAGGGGAGGGGAGACAGAGGAAGGGACAGAGCCCCTCCGAGCCAGCATCACCCAGCAAATGCCTCCAACCGTCGCACCAGACTGAGCCAGCCCACCAATCTCAACCTGGAAAGCAGGGAGGCGCCGATGGGGCCCAGCGAGGATGGGGGTGGGGCACGTGGGGCGGTGGGGAGGAGCCAGGGCGAGGAGGGAGACATGGTCAGCGGGAAGGCAGGAGGCTGGCCCCAGGTAGGGGCACAGGCAGGCAAGTGGGCCACCCTTTAAGCTGCATTCCCAAGAATGCCGGCATTCCCAGCGAGGGCAGCCCTGGCTCTCCGGGCTCTGCTCTAGGCCCCAGACTGGGGGAGCCAGGCCAATTCCACCTGCTTCCTTAGACACACTCCACAGGGTTGGGGAAACATGGGGGTCATGGGAGGGCCTAGCCCCATAGCACAGAGACGAAGGCCCTCGGGGGCAGACAAAGGAGCCAGGTATCCCACTGCACCCAAGACGTGGCTGAACCCCAGTCCTGGTCCCAGAGGAGCTGCAGGCACATGCTGGTTGGGTCTCCAGGAGCCTTACACAGAGGCTGACCTTTAACAAGCTGACCTGAGAGGCCGGTCCCAAGCTATCCCCACTCCTGTGTCCTACAAACTCCTGTGCCCCTCCCTCATCGCTCCAGGGAGCCCTCCTTGTCACTCCCTCCCTGGCAGGGTCAGGCCCTTCCCCATCCCATAGACCAGGCTCTCTTTACCTTTCTACCTCCCAGAAGCTCCCTCCCACCACGTGTGCCCTGAAGGCAGAAGCATCATTCAGGTGCCCAGGACAGGTGATAAGAGGCCAGCACCCCTCATGGGACCCCGAACACAAGGGTAAAAGTCTTGTATTCCAGGCAAGGGCTTTGGGGTGCTGTGACTGGAGGCTTCCTGGGTCTAGGGCCGAAGTTAACCCAACATCAAGAAAACAAGACAGGCAGCCAGGCGCAGTGGCTCACGCCTATAATCCCAGCACTCTGGGAGGCCGAGGGAGGCAGATCACCTGAGGTTGGAAGTTTGAGACCAGCCTGACCAACATGGAGAAACCCCGACTCTACTAAAAATACAAAATTAGCCGGGCATTGTGGTGCGTGCCTATAGTCCCAGCTACTCGGGAGGCTGAGGCAGGAGAATCACTTGAACCTGGGAGGTGGACGTTGCAATGAGCCACAATCATGCCATTGCACTCCAGCCTGGGCAACGAGAGCGAAACTCCATCTAAAAAAAAAAAAAAAAGAAAAAAGACAGGCTCCACTCAGATCCCCAAAATGCTGCCTGGAAAACACCACCGACAAACCAGCAGACGGGGAGTGACCACCTGGTTCTCTCTCCTCCCAAAACTTCTGCAAGGGCCTGACTCATTCCTGAATGAAAGACGCTTAACAGAAAGGCCAGCAGATGCGGCTCTGTAGATCTTTTCAAAGGCCGTCCCCTGCCAGGGTGGCAAGTTCAGAGGCGGAGAGGGGACAGACCTGGCCAGGATGGAGTCGGAGATTTGTCTGCGCTCTAAAGCGTCCTGCCGGCAGCCTTTCTCCTCCTTGCCCGAGGACACCGGACTCCGGGATGCGTTCTAAGTCAGCCCCACTTTCACGTCTCAAAGCAATGCCAAGCCCGTGCCCGTCCCTGCGGGGCCGGGCTGACTAAGCACAGCAGGGAAGTCCCTGGTTCTCCTGCAGCCTCCCTCCCCTCTTCCAAGTCGTGGAACCGTGTTGGGGAGGTGGCGGCCCCTCCCCAGCCCCAGCCAGCTAGCCATGCTGCGACAGCATACCGGGAGCCCGGGCTCAAGGCCAAGGGATCGGGAACTGCTTCCCGAGGGGTCCCACTAACAACTCCAGTCCCCCTACAGAGACACACCGGGACTAACAATTAAGTAGATGGGTGACAAGCGGTGGGAGTCTGGCTTCCTGCTGCTTGAATAGACACGAATTGATCAGCAAGAAAGGAGACAGAAAGATCCATGTAGGAAAAGGATCACAGTTCATCAGCAGCGCAAACTCACACTTTGCTCAATACAGGTACAGGAGGCTACACGCAGACACAGGCAGAGACATGTACATACGTGTGCATCAGCTCACGCATGCATTTCCTTGCTGTCAGCTGAGAGGGCCCAGAAGCAATGACACCCCAGTAGTGACGAGCGCACCCGCTACCTGCATCTTGGTTTCCGATTCTGCCCTCCAACAAAAGGAACCCGGGCTCCCTGCAGAAGGGGCTGACTCTAGGCCTGGGCAGGGAATGGACAAGCTGAGCCTGGAGTAGGGCCAGAAAGTGAGGAAGGACTCACACCACCCACCGTGAAGGGGTACGTCCAGGGAACCCAACGGCCAGCACTGGAACAAGTGAGCAAACAAAATAATGGCATTCCGCATTGACCTAGAGGATTAAATGAGTATCCACGAACTCACACGGATAAGTAAGCAGCTGCATAAACTGATAAATGGGGAGAAGAGACAGACTCCCCTGAAGAAGGCCATGTCAGTGACACAGCCACTGTGCCCTCAAAGAGGCAGCCATGACTCCCCAGCCCTTAAGTGTGTCTGGGTGTAGTGACCTCCTCCCAAAGGCGACAGTACTGGAGGGAGGAAACACAAGAACTGCCGTGAAGACCCCTGACAAACACATCTCAGGCGGGTGGCCAAGTCAGCACCAGCAGCCGCGGGCCACATCAAAGGCGCGCGCCTGGTGTGACGCAGTAAGAGGGCACCACACCCCTGTGGTCTTCCTCCCGCTAAGCCAGCGCCCCAGACTCACCATGAGAAATACATCCAAATTCCAACAGAGGAATTCCAATTGTCCAAACAGACAAATTCCAATGGATGGAGATCCCACAATATACCTACTATTTCTTAAGACTGTCAGAGTTATCAAAACTAAGAAAAGTCTGAGAAGCTGTCACAGCAAAGAGGAGCTTACGGAGACATGACAGCTAGATGTCACCTGGGACCCTAGATGCAGTCTTAGAACAGAAAAAGGACATTAGGTAAAACCTAATGAATCTGAACAAACTATGTACTTTGGCTAATAATAACGTATGAATATTAGTCCATGGATTGTAACAAACCTACCACACTAATGTAAGATGTTAATCACCGGACAAACTGCAACTGTTGGTAGGGATAATTTGGAAACTCTGTATTATCTCTGCAATTTTTCTATAAATCTGAAACGGTTTTTAAAAAATAGAGTTGGCTGGGCGCAGTGGTTCACACCTGTAATTCCAGCACTTTGAGAGACCGAGGCGGGTGGATCACCTGAGGTCGGGAATTTGAGACCAGCCTGACCAACATGGTGAAACCCCATCTCTACTAAAAATACAAAATTAGCCAGGCATGGTGGCGCATGCCTGTAATCTCAGCTACTTGGGAGGCTGAGGTAGGCGAATTGCTTGGACCCAGGAGGTGGAGGTTGTGGTGAGCTGAGATCGTGCCACTGCACCCCAGCCTGGGCAACAAGAATGAAACTCCATCTCAAAAAAAAAAAAAAAGAGAGAGAGAGAGAAAGGTGGTCGCCAGGGGCAGGGAGGAAGGGTCCAGGGAGTACCTAAAGTGTCTAGAAGGCCCAGGTTCCTGTTTGGGTTTTGATTGTGGTGATGGCTGCACAACTTGGTGGACGTACTAAAAGTCCGTGAACTGTGCACTTTAAATGAGTGTGTTGTATGGTGTGTGAATTACACCTCAATAAAGATGCTGACAAACACACCTCAGCCAGGTGGCCAAGGTCAACACCAAGAGTGAGGAACAAACAAATTCACTCCCAGCCTGGCCCCTGGCCCTACCCAACTCCACAGCCCAGCTCAGACCGAAGCCAGGGTCCCAGGATACCAGGCACAAAGAGGTGCCGCTCCAGGTGGCTGGACATGAGCAGAGACCCCTAACTTCAGGAGCCCACCTTCTAGAAGGGAAGCGTGGTAAACAGTAGACAAACCAGAACCTCAGGAAGAGGAGAGCAGTGACAGCAGAGGCACAGCTGGGGCACTCACGGGAGGCCTCCCTGGCGAGGGGACATGGAGCAGAGAGGTCCCAGGAACGGCCGGCAGGGGAACTGACCAAGAGAGGCCGAGCCACTTCCTGGAGCCTCCTAACCACTCAATGCCCAGCACTGAGCTTCTCCCACTGCAGCTTCTCGGGAGTTTGGTGGCACGGGGTCCCAAGCAGAGTCTCTTGTCCCTCCTGTTCCCCAGGGACAAGTAACAATTCACCAAGCACAGAGCTTCACGGTTTCCCAGCAGCCCCACGCCCTGCCTCTTTGGACCTCACTTGACAGAGGGCAGTGACTCGGCTGCTGCAAAGTGCATCCCAGAAGCCCTCACTCCTCGACCACCCATGGCCTCCACACCCAGCCCCACCCAGCCCCACCCAGCCCCAGCCAAGGCCCCAGCACTGCTCCTTAGTAGACCTGCTTCCTCTAGGAAGTAGCATCCAGGCCTCTCCACCCACCTGGGCCTCCCTGTGGGAGGTGGTGCAGACACAGCCACCTCAGGCCAGAGCCAGCTCTCAAGCTCTGGCTTCTATACCCTAGGCCAAGGCCCTTGTTTACAGGTGACCAAACTGAGGCCC
This sequence comes from Hylobates moloch, assembly GCF_009828535.3. Classification (NCBI taxonomy): domain Eukaryota; kingdom Metazoa; phylum Chordata; class Mammalia; order Primates; family Hylobatidae; genus Hylobates; species Hylobates moloch. The sequence continues at coordinate 27,606,449 of NW_026652294.1, read as the reverse complement.
AGAGAGGTTAGGTGTCTTGCCCAAGAACACACAGCAGCAAGATCAAGCATGCTCTCCACCCAACCCCCGTGCATATGGGGCTTAGGTTAGAAGCACAGCCCATAGGTCCAAACCCACCTCTACCACGCAGCAACCTGTGGCCCTGGGCAAGTTGCTGAACGGCTCTGTGTCAGGGCTTCCTCCTGTGTGAAATGCAGCTAACAAGAGCACCTACCTCCAGTTGTTAGAAAATAAATCGTGTATCATGCTTAGAGGGCTGTCTGGCCCCGAGCAGGACATGCTGTCCAAATCTTGCTATTTACTGCATGTTTGACAGCAAAGAGAGAAGTCTCATCATGACTTTAAGTTTATTGCTGATATTTCTCTCACAAAATCCCCCTTAGAAGAGTATCATCAGGAAGGCAGAAAGGCTGCAATGTTTATGAGCACAGCCGTCGGGGCAAAGCGACCCACGTGCACATCCCAGCTCTGCTCCGAAACGAACTGGGGACTTAGGCAAGCAGCACTGCCTCCCGGTGCCTCAGTTTCCTCATCTGTAAAACGGGGTGAAGTATGCTCTGCGGACTTTGTTGAGACAATTCGTGTAAAACACTCAGCGCAGGCCTGCTGTGCAGAATGAGTGATTTCTATTACTATTATTAATGTTTTTGATAGGCCGGTACTTCCTGCCTTTCCTGTGTAACCACAGGGGACTTTAATCACTGGGCTTAAACATAATCACAACCCTAGGTTATAACTCAAACGCCAAACAATCGGAATAGTAGCCCTGTAGACAGCACTGTCATTAGTGGCGAATTACCAGCCCAAAGTGTCCGCCCAGGCCTCTGCCACATGCTGAGACACCAAAGGCAAAACAACAGGGCTTTCTCCAATTAGGGAAACAAGCATTTTCTTCTTTTTTTTTGAGACGGAGTTTTGCTCTTGTTGCCCAGGCTGGAGTGCAATGGTGCGATCCCGGCTCACCCCAACCTCTGCCTCCCAGGTTCAAGCGATTCTCCTGCCTCAGCCTCCCAAGTAGCTGGGATGACAGACATGCGCCAACACGCCCGGCTAATTTTTTGTATTTTTAGTAGATGCAGGGATTTCTCCATGTTGGTCAGGCTGGTCTCGAATTCCCGACCTCAGGTGATCCGCCCGCCTCGGCCTCCCAAAGTGCTGGGATTACAGGCGTGAGCCAGTGCGCCCCGCGAAACCCACATTTTCTTGCGCCATCTCTGTCTCTAAGAGAGTCTGAGTGACCTGCCTTTAAGTTCTCAAGTTAAACTGTTACATTTCCCCAGCAGCCAAAGGCTCCAAACAGGTGACAGGCTGGCCTGGGCCCCACCCGCTGGGCTGGGTTAGGCCTGTGACACTCTGTTCACATAACTGTCCCCTTGGGAGATCCAGGCCTCCTCCCAGCCCCCCAGCCACACCTGACGGTGGAGGACTTGAGCTTTTCCTCCTTTACAAGCAGTATTTTTCAGGACCATTGCTGTGCCATCAAAAGCCAAAGAAAAGGCAGATCTAAACCCACCGTGGCGCCTAAGAGACCCCAGGCCAGCCTGTGGGATGCCCAGACCAGAGGCCTTCGAAAGCACTATGAGTGGTCCACTTGGCCTCGGAGGCGCCCAGCAGATGACCATCTCCACGCCAGGCAAGAGACGCTGCTTCCCAGCGAGCACCCTCTGCCTTCTGCCTGTTACTCACTAAACCCGGCCACAGCTTCTCTCCCTCAATTCACTGTCAATTTTTGTCGGAGCAGGGATGCTCTGCCACACACCCCAACACTGTCCCTGCTGCCCCGGGCTTTCTGCAGAGATGGTCTCCTTTCCCCTAAAGAGGCCAAGCAGCAGCCTCTTGGGCCGCCTTGCAGGGGAGGAGGCAGGAACTCAGGCAGGGGGTGACCAGGCCACCCAGCCAGTCCCTGGTGTCTTCCCTCCCAGCCAGCACACGCCCACACCAACAGGAGCTCTGTAAATACCCAAGTCCCCGCCATGGCCACTAGACAGGAGCCCCCAAACCTGACACACAGAAGCCCACATATGGGGAAGCCTCCCCAGCTCCCTGAGATGGGCCAGCCTCCTAAAATGAGCCCCTGACCGCAGCCCCGTCATGACAGGACTGGAACCCCAATGCCAAACAAACCCCAGTAGATTTGGCTACCAGAGAGAAATACCCAAACAGAGAAACATGGGGAGCTGGAAGGGGGCTTCATGTGGCCCCCGGGGAGGGGAGGGGGCACACGGATGGCACAATCACTAACACGGATCACACCAAGGGACTATCGGGGCCCCAGGTTCTCCCCTAACAGGGGTGTCACCAGGCCCTGTCAGGTGGGGTGCTGCTGTTTCTGTAACATCTCTAACATTGCTCTGATACTCTTTCCAAAGAGAAAACAGGCTTCAGGCTGGCAGCCCTCCCTGGCAGCAGAGGCTCACTAGCCTCCAATAACACTTTGTTTTCATTGAGCCTGAACCACTATTCTATTCTATTCTACAGCAGAAATGGTGATTCAGGAAAACTGGCTCTGATTCTCCTCCTTCGTTTTCTAGTTGGTGACGGTGAAGCCTGGGAGAGCGGAGAGCAAAGGTCACCTGACGCCGGCGCCGGGCTCCACAGATAAGAGGAGGGTACTAAGGGGAAGGCCTGGAGGGCTGGTGGTTTGGAGAGAGACCACCTGGTTCTTTCCCAGTGAAGGGTCCTCCACCTCCCTCAGCAGGAGACCCAGAATAAACAGCCTCCCAGGGCTATGTGGAAACACACCACAACTTTGAGACTTTCCCGTGCTCTCCAGAGTGCAAGACAGACATCACCGGACAGGCCCCGCCTGCCCCCAGGCTGCATGGCTGGGACAGCCGCACTCCACGCATCAGCCACAGGGGCAGCTGAGAGGAAAGAGCAGCAGGGCAAAGGGCTGGTGGCCCACTGAGACCCCAGGTGCCCAACTTCCCAGGCTCCAGGACCAAGCTGCATCTCCCTGTGAGCCCAGCACGGTGAGGACTGTGGGGCTTCGAGGTCTGCCCCGGGACCACAAAGTGCTGCAGAAGGGTACACACGGCTGCCAAGGCAGGAGGAAGGCAAGACAGGCAGGGCCCCTTTCCTGGACCAGGCAGGAGTCTTCGGAAGGGTGTGCAGAAGGAAGGAGGAGCAGGGTTACTGAGGTCACTCATCTGGGGAGTCCCAGTTAACAACAGGGGAACGTGGTTTCACCCCAGCACGGGGCAGAGGCAGCAACTGAACATACTCCCTGGCCAGACTGTGCATCCCCAAATGGGCCTGGGACACAAAAGTCAGGAAGACAGACTTCAGACTTCAGGCTCAGCCACAGCGCCCGGGGCAGAGGCCATGACTGACCTCCTAAACCCATTCTCCACGCCAGGCAAGAGACGCTGAGAGAGAACCCCAACCCAGGGCAAGCCCAGGCTGAGGGAGGCCCACATCACCTCATTCGATCCTCTTACCTGCCCCTGCCCACTTGCTAGTGAGGAAACTGAGGCCCAGGAGGCTCACTACCTTGCCCAAGGTCACAGAGCAGGAGGGTGAGGGAGGCAAGTCCCAGACTCCTCTCTCGAGCGCTGCCCTCGACTTCTGAGGCAACAGAGCCCTGACCCTGACCTCCCTCCCAGGCCCAGCCCCAAGGCAGGGCTGCACTGGGCTGGGACTCAGGCACCTCCTTTTTGGCATGTAGGAGAGACACCTCTGAATTTTCATCTTAACCCACACAAGGCAGGCAAGAAGGGAACCCCATCCTGCAGAAGGTCTCCCCCAAACCGAATCTTTCCTATCTCAGGAGAGGCAGGGTTGGCAATAGCCGAAAAAGTGGACTTAGCTCTGGGGGAGTCACACTCAGGTCCCTGGCCCCGGGGCACTGCTGCACCTTCTGCCACACAGCCAACAGGGCAGGGGCACCAGCCCACCCGGCTGCGGACAAACTGGCTCTCCTCTCTCCCTTGTCCAGGGCCTGGCAGGGGTGCAGGTCCTGCTCTGGACATGTGGGGCCTCAGGCCGGGGTTGCCACACTGCACCCCACGTTCTGGCAGGCGCACGGGCCTGGGCTCCAGCCAAGGTGCCAGCCCGCCCCAGCAGAGCCCCATGAGCTCAACATCCCGAACAAAGGGAGAGGAGACAGGGCAGAAAGTGGGGTGCACGCAGGGGGGAAGCGCCCACAACTTTTTGGAGAGGTCGTCTGTAGGGAAGCAGGGGCTGGGGCGCCCTCCTCCTCTCCCGTCCCAGCCGGGAGTGGATCGGCAGGACGACATTGGCGGGCCCGGGCCGATACCGTCCCCCTCCAGTGGCCCAGCGTCGGTGACCCGGTCCGGCGACCCCCGCCCCAGTCCGGGCCCCGCAACCCCGGGATGTCCTCGTCTCCCCCAGCCGGCGGGCAAAACCCGGACCAGCGGCCGCCGGTGCCCACGGGGGGCAGCCGTGACGCGCGGGACCCGGGGGCGTGTGCGGGGCGCACCCGCGCAGGGCCCTGCTCGGAGGGTCGCCGGCTCGGGCCCGGACTGCGGCGGCGGCGGCGGGGAGAGCACGGCAGAGTGCGCCGGGTCGCGGGCCGCCCGCCCAGAAAGGAGCGTGTCCGCGGGGCAACCAGGTCGGGGTGGGTGGGTGTCCGCGCGCGCCGCTTACCCTGAGCGGATATCGGGGCCAACTCTCATCCACCCGCCGCGGCGCCCCCCTCGCCGGCCGCCCGGCCGCGCTACACCTGCCGCCCGCCCGGGAGCCCAGCGGCGCCGGGGAGCCGGGAGGAGGCGGCCCCGCGGGTCCCGGCCACGAGCGCGGAGGCGGCGGCGGCGCCAGGTCGCGCGCTCGCGTCCGGCTACGCGGAGTCTGCGCGCCCCCGACCCCGTTGCGCAGCCGCTGCCCCGCCCCGCGCCGCACCTTAAAGGGGCCGCGCCTTAAAGGGACCGCGCCTTAAAGGGGACGCGCCCCGCGCGCCACCCGGGCCCCGCCCCCGCCCCGCGGCCAGCTCGGGGCCCGCGGGGGCGCGCCTGCCCTGGCGGGTCCGCGTGCGCGAGCTCGGTCACGCGGCGCGGCCTTTGTTTGGGTGGCCACGTGTGCACCCGTCGCTCGCACCCACGCGCACGCGCGGCCGCCGCCGGCCACGACCACGCCGTCCCCGCGCTTGCCACGGCGGACGCCACGGGCTCAGCCGCGCACGAGCACGCTCGCTGCTGTGGCCTCGCCCGGGCCCCGCGAGACCGCCCGCCTTTCTAGAGATGGGTCAGGGACTGGGCTGCCGGTGGAGACCCGCGTCCCGGGCAGAAATGCCTTTCCCCGACCGCCTCGCGGAGCGCCGGACGCGGCCCCACGCCGGGGCTCGACCTGCAGCCCGCGCTGTACGGGACGCAGCACGAACCCCGCTAGACTCGCGCAGTACCTGGCGTGCCCACCCCAAGGTGCCCAGGGTGCTGTCTGTCCCCAGGATCTGGACCTCTGGGCCTACCCTTTCTCTGAATCTCACCCACACCCCTGCATCTCCCCAGGCACTACCTGCGGGGCAGGACATCCGTAGAGGGGAACCACTCTAAGCCCACCTATCCCCGGGTTCTGGACCGTCTAGAAGAAACCACCCACCACCCCGCTTTAAGGCTGTCTAGCTCACAGGAGACTGCTCAGTGAAGGAGCAGAGGGGATCACCCTGCAGAACCCTAGGTTTAGGGGACACGCTTTAGTGTCTTACCCAGGAGGATGGTTGCGGGGGAGTTGGGGTGGGAGGGTAGAGGAGAACCAGAGTGGAGAAAATAGACAAGGCCTGGAGGCTGTTTTTGCCCAGCCCTCTCTGCCTCCCCCTCCCCAGACTGGGTCCTCTGTGCTCTGCCCCGCCCTTCCTGTGACTCCTGCCTGCCCCAGTGCCATGCCCTCAACTCACTGACCTTGGGAGTCCCACAGGCATCTCCAACCTTTCAATCCAAAGACTCCAGACCTGGATCCGCCCTCCCCACTTCCTTCTGTCTCAAGGGCCCCAGCTCAAGTGCACCTGAAGCTCCCTGTGGCAAGATTCAGGGCCTCTCTTTGATCCCCCTCCAGGTCTAGCCCTGATGGACCTGGGTTAGAGGCAGGCACTCAGGTGAGCTGTACTTCTCCAAGGCTCAGGTTCCTGTCTGCAGAACTGGGGACCCAGTGATTTCAGGGTAAAGGATCCAGCGCTTCCGCAAGGGCTGCCCAGCGGCGTCTGTCCTGTGCCTCCGCGGGCAGCATGGGGTGCGATGGCGCGCTGTCTGCAGGACCGTCTCTTCCCAGGATGGCGGAGATGACTCACATTTGTGCCCAGAGCCCCCATCCAGCACCAGGCCTGACCGCCAGACCTCTCTGGCTCTCCCTCCCCGCTGCCCAAACCCTCCAGGCTTTCCTGCCTTATCTCTGTCCTCCAGGGAAACAGGATTTGTTTTTCCCAAACACAAGCTCTACTTTCCTGCCTCCCACTCCCTGCTCTGGCTATATCCTCCCAGGGGTACCTGCCCTACACTAACTCTACCCAGCCTGCCAGGCTCAGCTCCAGAGCTGCCCACTCCAGGAAGCCCTCCTGAGCCAGCCTGGTCAGACGTGAACCCGGACACCCACCCGCCAAGGCTCTGGGGGAGGGCGGGGGCCCTTAGGGCACCTCCTGCCCCAGCACTGTGACCACATTTTAATCGTTTTCATTGTTGACTGTGCTCCTTCCTGTCTCCTCTCTCCACTCTCCCCGACAGCCCAGGTGAGCTGCTCCTGGGAGCAAAGGCCCAGAGCTTTCCTGTGCGAGTCCCTCGCTGCTGTCCCCACATCTCAAGACCCTGGCCAGGCTACGTGTCATTGTCGGTCATTTTCTACACAAATGACTCACCTCAGCCAAGCCCCAAAGGCAACCTGTTTGTGCGGGTGCAGCAGTGGCAGTCTCTCTGCCAGCAGGACACCTGCTGCTTCTCACCTCTCATCTCTGAACCTCTCTGCTTCTCCCTGTGGAGAAAAAGCCTCCATCCTCACAGCAGCGATCCCAAAGAGAGACCCCCTCCTGGCCCACACCCCTCTAGCAAGTCTCCTGGAAGGATTCTCATCGCCCTGCTTGGTCATGTGTCACGCTTGAACCAAGGGGACTGCAGGGGCAGAGGCCAGGGTGCTGTGACCGGCAGTGCCATCTGAACCACTGGGGCTGAGGCAGGCAGTGCCCCAACAGAAAAGGGGCTGCAGCAGACAGCGCGACGCAGAGCAAGCGCCCGAGGAATGTTCATTTCGTGAACGGCCAGGATTAGAAGTGAGCAGGCAGAAGCCAAAGGGAAACCAGATGAGGGCACCCAGCATGCCTAGCCCCTCATATCCGGCTCACCCTCCAGACATTTGCTGGGTGCCCAGTCCCTGCTCGGTAGGGGCGCAAAACTGGTGCAGTGCAGAGTCAGACAGAGCCCCTGCCTGGTGGACAGGCATGGACCACACACCCCACAAAGGGGACACTTGATACTGCGTGGTGCCCACCACCCTGCTCCGTGGCTCTTCACAGCCATCCTATTAGCCCATTTACAGAGCAGCGTTTATGGCTGAATTGTGTCCCCCCAAAAATTCATCTGTTGAAGTCCTAACTCCCGTACCTCCCAATGAGACTGCATTTGGAGACAGGGTTCTTAAAGAGGCGATGAAGGTAAATGAGGCCCTGAGAGTGGCCCTAACCCAACAGCGCATGTGTCCTCATAAGAGGAGGAGGTGGGGACACGGACACACACAGAGGGGGGATCGCGTGAGGACACGGAGAGAAGGCGGCATCTGCACTCCCAGGAGTGAGGCCTCAGGAGGAACCAGCCCTGCAGACGCACTGATCTCGGACTTTCAACCTCTGGAAGCATGAGGAAATGAAGCTCTGTTGTGTAAGCCACCTGTCTGTGGTGTTGGTCACACCAGCCCTGGCAAACTCATACGAGGGCACAGGCTTAGAGCGGCCGCCAGACCCTAAGGGTCACATAGCAGGTGATGGCAAGGCCACCGCCAACTCCCCCCTCCTCTGCTCAAAGCAGAACCGGACACAGGGATGGCAGGGCAGGGCTGCCCCGAGTGGGCACGGCGGAGCCCTGAGCTTGGTGGGTGTCCTGGGAAGGAGTCTTGGAGCCTGCTCACACCAGGGGCTAGCGGGGCCCTCAGACCCTGCCTCCCGGCCTCAGAGCCTTGAGGGGAATCGGGGGCAAGATGATAGGACTCGAGAGGAACCGGTGACAAGTGGAAGTAGGGGTCTCTATATAGTCTGACACGCCTGCACTGTCCACTGGCTCCTCAAGGCCATCCTGTTATGTTTCTCTGTGGCCAAAGAAAGGCATGGAAATAAGTCAGTGGGAAGCAGGGGTGTGTCAGGGGCAGGCCAACCCGAGTTCACATCCCAGCCCCCCGTCACCTTCTGAGACGGGACCTGGCACCAAGCAGGTGCACCTGGAAGGTTCGTACCTTAGCATGTAGTATCCAGGCTGTCACTCCGCATGCACAGAACTGCATATTTTATTACACGGGACGCCAAGGCACAGAGGGCTCAGGAACCTGCCCAGGGCCACCGAGGAGAGGTGGGAAGGAAGCACTCCAAGCCCCGGGGTGTGCAGACTCTGGGTTCCAGGCCGTTCCCCACGTCACCTCTTCGCCACCCCCCAGAGGTGGCAGCACCTGGCACCAAATGGCACTGGGAAGTGCATGCGGTTGCTATTTTCATCCTGATTAGGGGAGAAGGGGTGGGGCCAGGGCTAGGGAGGAAGGCCCCTGGATCTGGAGCGGTGAGAGGTTTGGGCGAAGAGTCCCAGGCTGGGAGTCAGGGTTCCTGGAGGAGACTGAACAGAGCGACAGCTAGTGGCTGTCAGAGATGGCAGCATCCCGGCCAGAGAGCTGAGGGGCCCAGTCCCACTCCTCAACAGTCAGGGCTCCCAGGAGGCAGCCTCACTCTCACCTTTGCTACCACTCCTGGCACCGCGTTGCTGCCATGAATCAGTGGGAAGGTGGTGCTTCCTTAGTCCCTCCTGAGCTGACACCTGCCTCCCACCCCTGAAAATTCCAGGAGCTAGAAGTGTTTTAGCTCCAGATGCATCTGGGTCCTTGTGCCCTGGCATGGGAGGGTCAGCGGGCAGTCCACCCCCAGTCTCCCCTGCTACAGGCATGTGGGAGGCACCCCATAAGGGTCATCGCTGGGGGAAGGGATTCAGGACAACCTCATCTTTTTTATTTTATTTTTTTTTTTTGAGACGAAGTCTTGATCTGTCACCGAGGCTGGAGTGCAGTGGCTCAATCTTGGCTCACTGCAATCTCTGCCTTTGAGTGATTCTCCTGCCTCAGCCTCCCCAGTAGCTGGGACCACAGGTGTGCACCACCATGCCTGGCTAATTTTTGTATTTGTAATAAAGATGGAGTTTCACCATATTGACCAGGCTAATCTTGAACTCCTGACCTCAGGTGATCCACCCGCCTTGGCCTCCCAAAGTGCTGGGATTACAGGCCTGAGCCACCGTGCCCAGCCAACCTCATCTTTTTTAGAGAATTAAACTGAGGCTGAGAGCACCCCAAGGATGAACTTATCCTGACCTCTCCTTGGTGCCAGGCCCTATGCTGTGGACATGTGGCAGGGAGGAACACTCAAGATGGTCCCTGGCCTCAGGGAGCTTCTTATCCAACAGAGAGACAGAGGCAGGCAGGCAATGAAGTCACAGTGTGGTCAATGATGAGACAGAGAGCCACAGAAGGCTGAGGAGGGCTTCCTGGAGGCGGTGATACTCTAAGAGAGGCCAAGGAGTGACCAGAGTTTAACTAGGATAAGATAGTAGGAAGAGGATTCCAGGCAGAGGGAACAGCACATGCAAAGGCCTGGTGGGAAGAGAGAGAGCTCCACTTGTTCTGTTTAGCTGGGAAAAGGCAGGAGCTGCCATGAATGACAGCCCACATCCCAGGGCGGGAAGGAGCCATGGCTGGGTTTCAAGCAGGAACAACAGGATCCCATCAGTGCTCTTTTGGGTATAGACTGGAGGCCTCCGGGTGATAAGCAGGTGGGAGGGGGTGCTGTGCTTTGAATATTTGTGTTATATGTAAAATGTTTATTTAGAAACAGAATGCTTGTTCCCCGGTGCTGCAAAGAAACAGCACTCAAACATAAATTTAATTCTCTCAGCAAGGCTATATTTACTTTCTGCAGAAAGGGTGCTCATCGCAGATGGAACAATGGCAAGAGCACACCTGAACAAAGGAGGGAAGCAATTTTTATCCCTTACACAGTTTGTCCCTGCTACTGTGTCCTGTCTCCATTGGCTGGAGCCAGACCTCACAATCTAAACTAAAACCCGATTGGCTAACAGTTTAAAACTTTTCTAAAAAGGTAAAAGTAATGGAAAGACAAAGGAAAAGAGGAAGTTGCTTATGCCAAACAGGGAAGGGGCATACGCTGCAAGCTGGAGCATGCCTGTGAGCAGGTACAGCACAAATATCTTGGTTAAGGTTCAAGGACATAGAATGTACCGTGTGCCCGTGAGCATGTTTAACAGCTATATAGGCTAGGGCTTAACAAAAAGTTGTTAGCACAAAGCAAGGAGGTTTGAAGGAAGTTAGTTTTTCAAAGAAACTATTATTTTTAACACTTATGATTTATTCTTTAACAAGAAGGGAAACTTTGAAGAGGAATTTTTACTTTCTACATTTGTCACCTCCAAAACTCATGTTGAAATTTAGCCCTCGGCTGGGCGAGGTGGCTCATGCCTGTAATCCTAGTGCTTTGGGAGGCTGAGATGGGAGGATCGCTTGAGGCCAAGAGTTGGAGGCTGCAATGAGCCAACATTGTGCCACTGCACTGCAGCCTGGGCAACGGAGTGAGACCCTGTCTTAAAAAAAAATTAATCTCCAACATGGGGAGTATTGAGAGGTGGGGCCATAAAGAAGTGATTGGATCATGCGGGCTTTGCCCTCATGAATGGACTAATCCATTCATGGCTTAATGGATTCATGGGTTAAGGGATTAATGGGTTATCATGGCAGGGGGGAACTGGTGGCTTAATAAGAAGGGGGAGAGACACCTGGGCTAGCACGCTAGGGCTCTCAGGCCCCTTGCCGTGTGTTGCCCTGCGCTGTCTCAGGACTCTGCAGAGGCTCCCCCGGCCAACAGGAAGGCCCTCCCCAGATTCGCCCCTCGGCCTTGCACTTCTCAGCCTTCATAACTGTAATAAATAAATTCCTTTTCTTTATAAACTACACAGTTTCCGGAATTCTGTTATAAGCAACAGAAAACCTACTGAGACAGGGATCTGAGCAGCTCTTACAGAACCCTTCCCACCGCCAGAGGTGTGGGGGGGTGTGGAAAGCAAGCCCTTCCCCATGCTGCGGCTGTTGCTCCCGGGAGAAAAGCCACTGGAGGGCTGTGGCAGGGCAGGGTGAGGACCTGAAGAGCAGCTGAGCTGGGGGAGGGAGCTCTGGGCGCAGGGCAGGGGGGCATGGGCAGGCCAGGAGGGCCCTGGGTTCTCTGCCTGCCACGGAGATCACACAACCCCCATGTGGGCAGTGAGGGGCGCCCAGGAGCTGGCACCCTGACCTCGGAACCCAGCTCTGGAAAGATGGGGAAGATGCAGGGACAGAGAAGGGAGCCCAGGGGCCGGGACTGCTTGGGGCCTGGGCTCTGGGCCGTGCCGTGGAGCAGCACCCTGGATCCCCTCCTGCGAAAATGGCACTGGAATCTTCTAAGGCCCCAGGGCCAAACCCAGGCCTTTGGCAGAACCCAGTTTCCCAGGTTTTGGGATAAAGCACAGACTCCTGCAAGGCCTGCACCATCAGGCCCGATGGACATCCAGCCTCAATCCGTGTCCCCCGCCAGGCCCTAGGCTAGGGGAGCACTGGCGCAGGCGCAGCGCAGTTACAGACACGGAACACGGGGGATTCAGCCTTGCTCCCACCTGACCTGGGAAGGAGGCAGTGGGGCATTACTGTGCCCATTCCACAGACAGAAAAGCTGAGTCCTGAGAGGTCATGTGTTTGGACCAGCATCACACAGCTAGTTCAAGGCCCAACCAGGATACCCTATGAGGCCACAGCAACCATGTCCCTGACACCACCAGCCTGAAAAGACAGGGACAGTGACAGAGCGATGCAGCCACAGGGCAGAGATGGCCTGGGGGCTTGGAGGAGCTGGAGGAGACACACACAGCCAGGTGTGTGAGGGTGCACGTGTGAGAGCGTCCGATCCTCGGTGGAAAATGCGCGGGACAGCAGCCTTCGGGAGGAGGGGATGACACCTCCCAACACCTGCCAAGCCAGGCCAGGGACCGGGAGCGGAGGGGGTGGCCCAGCAGCAAGAAGCTATCACAGTGGAAGGGCAAAGACTCCAGAACCAGCTCAGTGTCGGCCAGCAGGCACCTGTGATCTTGGGGTCAAGGAGCCAGCCCTGCACACACTGCGAGGATCCCTCGCCAGGGGTGAAGACAGGTTCGGCACCCTGAGCCACCTACCCAGAGGTCTACCCTTCATCTGCTGCGGACCCCAGTCTGTCCTGTCCCCGCCCCTCCTTGCCCACCCTGGGCCCCCTGAGCCCCTACTGGGGCCTCCCACAGCCCCTCAGCCCTCAGCCTCCCTCCCACCATCCCCTTCACTTCTTTGTGCTAACAGAGCTGCCCGGCAGGGTCCTTCTGTGGGTCTCCCTGATCCCCACGCCCCACAAACCCCTGGGCCTGCAGGTGCAGGACGCATGGCCCTGCTCCTTGCCACTGCTTCCAGGCCATCCTCCCTCCCATGCAGCCTCTGCAGGAGCCTCCTCACTGGACTCCCTGTTTCTTTTCTGCACAGGCCCCCTCACCCCGCCCACTTTCCTCCCCCTGGGGCCGCCCTCTTGCTTGTCTGCGCAGGGCCTACTGCTCACCTATGGGCTTGTAGCCCACCCTGTGATCCTGGGGAGCCCCTGCTGTCCCTCCTGCCCGGCCCACTTGTCCCTCCTATGTCTGCATCACTCCATCCCTCAGCCTCCTCAAGTCTTTGCTCAAGGACCACCTTTGCTCTGGGATCAACCCTGACGACCTGCTTTAAAATCACTCCTGTATCCACCATGGCAATCTTCCTCTGCTATTTTCTGTTTCTTTCTAGCACTGCGCATTTTTTGTTTTTTGTTTGTTTGTTTGTTTTGTTTTTTGAGATGGAGTTTCACTCTTGTTGCCCAGGCTGGAGGGCAATGGTGCAATCTTGGCTCACTGCAACCTCATCCATGTGTTTCCTTGATTTAAACGAATTACACCACTGGGTGTAAGATGCACCACCAACTTAACACCTGTTTCCAGGAAGACCTGAGACGCTGCAGCCATGCACACCCTCGTTGTAAGTTGCATCAGCATCCCGGGCCCACATCAGTGTCGGGGTGGTGAGGAGGGAGCAATGGAAGAAGTGGAGGACTTCTCCTGCTGTGGCTCTCTGGGGGGTTTGTTCCTGAAGTTCGCAGGGCTGTGCCAGGCCCCAGGGAAGTGGCAGAGGGCATGCTCCCGCTGCCGGCTTGGGATGGGGATTGCAGTGCGAACTTGGGGTTCTGGCTTCTGAGGGTAACTGGTTATGCCACCTTTTGGCAGCAGGTGACAGTACAGCGCTGGGACAGAGGAGTGGGTTAGTTGTCGTGAGAGTGGATTAGTTATCATGGGAGTGGGTTAGTTGTTGTGGGCATGGGTTAGTTATCTTGGGAGTGGGTTAGTTATGAGAGAGGGTTACTTATCATGAGAGTGGGCTACTTATCATGGGTGTGGGTTAGCTATCTTGGGAGTGGGTTAGTTACCATGGGAGTGGGTTAGTTATCATAGAAGGGGTTCATTATCATGGGAGTGGGTTAGTTATCATGAGAGTGGGTTAGTTATCATGGGAGTGTGTTAGTTATCTTGGGAATGGGTTAGTTATCATGGGAGTGGGTTATCATGGGAGTGCATTAGTTATCTTGGGAATGGGCTAGTTATCTTGGGAGTGGGTTAGTTATCATGGGAGTGGGTTAGTTACCATGGGAGTGGGTTAGTTATCATAGAAGGGGTTCATTATCATGGGAGTGGGTTAGTTATCATGGGAGTGGCTTAGTTATCATGAGAGTGGGTTAGTTATCATGGGAGTGGGTTAGTTATCATGAGAGTGGGTTAGTTATCATGGGAGTGCGTTAGTTATCTTGGGAATGGGTTAGTTATCTTGGGAGTGGGTTAGTTATCTTGGGAGTGGGTTAGTTACCATGGGAGTGGGTTCATTATCATGGAAGTGGGTTTATTTTATTTTATTTTTTTTGAGACGGAGTCTCGCTCTGTCGCCCAGGCTGGAGTGCAGTGGCGCAATCTCGGCTCACTGCAAGCTCCGCCTCCCGGGTTCACGCCATTCTCCTGCCTCAGCCTCTCCGAGTAGCTGGGACTACAGGCGCCCGCCACCACGCCCGGCTAATTTTTTTTTTTTTGTATTTTTAGTAGAGACAGGGTTTCACTGTGGTCTCGATCTCCTGACCTCGTGATCCGCCCGCCTCAGCCTCCCAAAGTGCTGGGATTACAAGCGTGAGCCACCGCGCCCGGCGGAAGTGGGTTTATAATCATGGGAGTGGGTTAGTTATCTTGGGAGTGGGTTAGCTATCATGGGAGTGGGTTAGTCATCTTGGGAGTGGGTTCCTGGTAAAAGAATGGGTTCAGTGCACACTCTCTTGCCCTTCTGCCTTCTTCCATGGGGTGTTAACACGAAGAAGGCTCTCCCTAGATCCTGGCACCTTGCTCTCGGACTTCCAGCCTCCAGAACTATGAGCCAAATAAACTTCCATTGTTTATAAATTACCCAGTCTCAGATACTGTGTGATAACAGCACAAAAGGGATGAAGACATCATCTAATGTACTTTATTTATTAAGACAGAGTCCATCTCTGTCACCCAGGCTGGAGTGTATGTAGTGGCACGATCTTGGCTCACTGCAACCTCCACCTCCTGAGTTCAAGCGATTCTCCTGCCTCAGCCTCCTGAGTAGCTGGGATTACAGATGCACACTACCACGCTGGGCTAATTTTTGTATTTTTAGTAGAGACAGGGTTTCACCATGTTGGCCAGGCTGGTCTCAAACTCCTGACCTCAAATGATCCTCCCACCTCAGTCTCCCAAAGTGCTGGGATTACAGACATCAGCCACTGCACCCGGCCACTAATGTACTTTAATAAAAACAACAAAAAATAGATACAGTCTTGCTGTGTTGTCCAGGCTGGAATGCAGTGGCTATTCATGGGTATGGGCAAGGCCTATACCGCGCCCAGCCTATGTAAGCGGGGCACAGGGGATCACACCTGTAATCCCAACACTTAGGGAGGCCCAGGCGGGCAGACCGTCCGAGGTCAGGAGATCAAGACCAGCCTGGCCCAACATGGCAAAACCCTGTCTCTACTAGAAATACAAAAATTATCCTGGCGTGGTGGCACATGCCTGTAGTCCCGGTTATTCGTTAGGCTGAGGCAGGAGAATCGCTTGAACCCTGGAGGTGGAGGTTGCAGTGAGCTGAGATTGCGCCACTGCACTCCAGCCTAGGCGATAGAGCGATACTCTGTCTCAATAAATAAATAAAATTTTTATCGATATAAAACACCATGAAAAATTAATGTTATTCTGTGCAGCCAATAGTTACTTAGATTTACCCACATGTTTAAACATTTACTGTCTTAGCCATTTTCAGGTAACATGAAGTACATTCTCATTGCTGGGATGCTGATATAGTTTGGATGTGGTCCTCTCCAAATCTCAGGTTAAAATTTGATCCTCAGTGTTGGAGGTGGGGCCTGGTGGGAGGTGTCTGTATCATGAGAGCGGACCCCTCATGAACGGCTTGGTGCTTGCGTTAACAGTGAGTTCTGCCTTTATTAGTTCCCATGAGGGCTGGTTGTTAAAGAGAGTCTGGCACCTCCTCTCCCCCTCTCCTCCCTCCTTCCTCTCTCCATGGGATGCCTGCTCCCTTTCCCCTTCTGCTATGAGTGGAAGCTTCCTGATGCCTCACCAGAAGCAGATGCTGGTGCCATGCTTCTTTGTACCAGCCTGAAGAACTATGAGCCAAATAACTGCCTTTTCTTTTCTTTTCTTTTCTTTTCTTTTCTTTTCTTTTCTTTTCTTTTCCTCTTTTCTTTTCTTTTTGAGACGGAGTTTCGCTCTTGTTGCCCAGGCTGGAGCACAATGGTGCGATTTCGGCTCACCGCAACCTCTGCCTTCCAGGTTCAAGTGATTCTCCTGCCTCAGCCTCCCAAGTAGCTGGGATTACAGGCATGTGCCACCATGCCTGGCTAATTTTGTATGTTTTGTTTTGTTTTGTTTTGTTTTGTTTTTTGAGACGGAGTCTTGCTCTGTCGCCCAGGCTGGAGTGCAGTGGCGCAATCTTGGCTCACTGCAAGCTCCGCCTCCCGGGTTCACGCCATTCTCCTGCCTCAGCCTCTCCGAGCAGCTGGGACTACAGGCGCCCGCCACCACGCCCGGCTTTTTTTTTTTGTATTTTTAGTAGAGACGGGGTTTCACCGTGGTCTCGATCTCCTGACCTCGTGATCCGCCCGCCTCGGCCTCCCAAAGTGCTGGGATTACAAGCGTGAGCCACCGCGCCCGGCAATTTTGTATGTTTAGTAGAGACGGTTTCTTCATGTTGGTCAGACTGGTCTCAAACTCCTGACCTCAGGTGATCTGCCTGCCTCAGTCTCCCAAAGTGCTGTGATTATAGGTGTGAGCCACTGCGTCCGGCTACCACCTTTTCTTTATAAATTACCCAGCCTCGGGTATTTCTTTCTAGCAATGCAGCAAATTAAGACAGGTACCAGCCCCACCATCCATCTCCAGGACTGTCTTGGGCGGGACCTGTGGTCACCTCCGCTGGCCTCTGTAATCAGCATCTGCACGGTGGGCCTTGGATGGATGTCACTCTCTCCCTTTAGAGTCCCCTCTTAGAAGGAAAGGCACCAAGGGCCTGCCCCCGCCCCCGCTCAGGATCCTCCAGACAACTGGCCTCCAGGCCACCCACCCTGAGGCCGACCCCCGGCCACCTGGGGCCCTGCTGCGCCCCCAGGCTCCTCTGTGGTCAGATGGTTTTCACTTCTCTGGCCTGATTCAGGGGCTGGTGGGCGGGGCAGTGGCTCACACTGGGTTCACCTGTTAAAGTACAGGGGTAGGGGTAGCTACCCAAAAGGAGAAGCAACAAAGATGGACACACAGCAAAGCTGTGGGCATGTCTGCCACAGGCCAGTGTCCCTGGATGTCTTGGGTGGGGTGGGGCTGAGGCAGGCAGCCTGCCAGGCCAGAATGCCTGAGGCCCTGGCCCTGGGCTTGTGTCCCTAGGGATGCAGTGAGCACAGACCTCCCTAGAGGGGGGCCTGGCCCACCAGAAGCCCAGCCCTGGCCCCTGCCACCAGCCAGTCCTTCCTCAACCACTAGCTCCAGCCAGATCCCCGGAGATGAGCGACCCTGATGACCAGCAAGGGCAGGCCCACCCTCCTTCATCTCCCTCCTCTCGCCCGGCCCAGCCTGGAGGAGGAGTGTGGTGTGAGTGTAGCCACAAACCCAGTCAGCTCCCCTGGACTGAAGCCCCAGAAATGCTGCTCCAGGACCCAGGCAGCCCCAGTCTGCCCCATGTGGCTTCCAGGGGCACAGCCCTCAGCACAGAAGGCTGTAGGTGTGGCCTGCAGCAGGGGGTGGAGGCTGGGAAGGGCCTGGGGGACCCAAGGGATGGGTCAAGGCCTGTTCAGAGCCAGACTCCAACCACCTGCTCCCAAGCCAGCCCTCAGGCCCTGCTCTGCAATGGGTTCAGCTGCCCTGTGTTCGCCTTCCGGGCCCCAGCCCAGGTAGGAGGATCCTGGCACACCTGCTGGCTGCAGGCTGCCCTTCCTTCTCCTCAGGTGAGGAGGTGCCCACTCTGAGCTGTGCAGCCGGGAGCCAGGGTGAGCTGAGCCCCCACCTGCTGCCCCAGGGAGACCCTGCCACGTCTCTCTTAGCCTAACTTAGCTGTGCATGAACCTCCCACCTGCCCTGCACTGGCCGGTCCCTAAGCTCACTGGGGCCACCTTGTGGCTGCTCACGGCCTCGGCCCCACAAGTTGGGGCCTGATTTCCACGCTGGCTGCATTTGTCCTCTGTGGACTTTCGTCCTCTGTGCCACCTTCTTGGGTGGCACCTGCCACATGCTGTGCTGAGCTACTTCTTCTTCTTTTTTTTTTTTTGAGACGGAGTCTCGCTCTGTTGCCCAGGCTGGAGTGCAGTGGCATGATCTCAGCTCACTGCAAGCTCCACCTCCCAGGTTCACGCCATTCTCCTGCCTCACCCTCCCGAGTAGCTGGGACTACAGGCGCCCACCACCATGCTCGGCTAATTTTTTGTATTTTTAGTAGAGACGGGGTTTCACCGTGTTAGCCAGGATGGTCTCAATCTCCTGACCACCTGGACTGTGCTGAGCTACTTCTAAACCCCACAGGGGGCCAGGTGCGCTGGCTCATGCCTGTAATCCCAGCACTTTGGGAGGCCGAGGCAGATCACCTGAGGTCAGGAGTTCGAGACCAGCCTGGCCAACATGGTGAAACTCCATCTCTACTAAAAATACAAACAATTAGCCGGGCGTGGTGGCACATGCCTGTAATCCCAGCTACTCGGGAGGCTGAGGCAGGAGAATCACTTGAACCTGGGGGGTGGGAGGTTGCAGTGAGCCGAGATCGCGCCATTGCACTCCAGCCTGGGCGACAGAATGAGACTCGGTCCCCCCACAAAAAAACTAAACACCATGGGGGAAGACACACATTTTCATTTATAGGCTCTTCCTGTTTCACGTGAGGAGCATCGCAGGATGCATCTGTTCCAACACGAAGGGCACCAGGTCGCTGGAGGCAAAAAGAGGGATCCTGAGAGGCCGTCAGGGAAAGAGAGAACTGAGAGACAGTGACAGCAGTGACGACGGCTCACACCTCCTGTGTGCCGGGCACCATTCTGGGCACTTTATACGAACCAGTGAAGAGAGTGGCTGTCAGCGTGAGAGGAGCTCTGGGGACAGGGGGATGTCTCGCAATGGGGGTCCTTCCTCCACGTGCCCACATAGCCTTTGGTAGACCACACAGCCTCATGTGCCTTCAGATGAGCTTGTGTGGAAGTGGAGTGTGGGGCATGCAGGCCTGAGAGCGGGGGCAATGACTGTCCCCTTGGGATCGCTTCACCCTCACAGGGACTCTGGAGCAGGCCTGGGATCCCCCCATCACACAGAGGGAATGACCAGGGCTCCCGGAGCCGGAGCACAGTATCCAGGCTGTGGCCGCAGCATGACCCAGGCCCTCTGGGGTGCTGCTCCACCCGCCATGGCCCTCCCAACCCCCGTTGCTTTCCAAGGTCCACCCAAAGCCCCAGGCCTCTCAAGTCGCCTACATCCCCTCTACCCCTAAGGTCCCAAAGATTTCCCAAGGTCCCTTAGGCCTCTGGAGGTCCCCCAAGGCTCCTCAGGCCCCCAAGGCCCAAAAGATCCTCCAGAGACCTCTCAAGGCCTTCCCAGGTCCCTCAACGATCCCCAAGGCCCCCCAGGCCCCTTAGGCCCTCCTGTGGCCCCACAAGGTCTCCTAGGTCCCCTAAATTCCCAAGACTTCCCAAGGCCCTATGTGGCCCTCAAGACCCCCAGACCTCCCTCATCCTCAGCCCTCCACAAGACCCCGTCAGCAACTGCCTCTTCTGGGATGGCCAGGCTGAAGTCCCCAGGGTGAATCCACTCGTTCAGCTCCTTGCTTCCTGCCACCAGCTATTGGTTCTGGGCTGACCTATGGTGTGGTGCCTTGGCATCACGTGACCACCAGGCACAGTCACATGTTGTCAAACATGGCTGCCTACGGCACCACCATAGGGGAGATGGAAGTGAGTTCTTCTGCAGCACCCCAGAGCCGGCCTGCAGTCAGGAAGCCCTCCCCAGAGGCATCCACAAAGCTGCCTGCCAACCTGGGTGCCCCAGGCATGGGCCCCTCTAAGCCTGCCCTAGGAGGAGAACAGTTTATGTGACACAGGGGGCTGAGGCTGGGTCTGAATCTTTTTTTTTTTTTTTTGAGACACAGTCTCACTCTGTCACCCAGGCTGGAGTGCAGTGGTGCAATCTCACCTCACTGCAACTTCCGCCTCCCGAGTTCAGCGATTCTCCTGCCTCAGCCTCCGTAGTAGCTGGGACTACAGGTGTGCACCATCACGCCTGGCTAATTTTTGTATTTTCTAGTAGAGACGGGTTTCTCCATATTGGGCAGGCTGGTCTGAACTCCTGACCTCAGGTGATTCGCCCGCCTCAGCCTCTCAAAGTGCTGGGATTACAAGCGTGAGCCACCGCGCCCGGCTGTGTCTGAATCTTTAACAGTTCCCCTCCGCTCCTGGAGCCCCTCCCACAGCCAGCCCTTGCTCACCAGCGGGGGAACCAACAGCCCCTTCCTCACCCCTACATACTCCTCCTGGGGGTCGGGGTCTGTCTCCGCAATACCAGTGCCGGGACGCATCCCTCGTCTTCTCTGCTCCTTTCCGTCGTCTGGAGGTCTAGGCCCTGTCATCCAGCCAGCCTCCACTCAGCTCCTCTCCCTGCACGCAAAGACTGACGCCATCAAGCTGCACTTCCTGAAACACACCCACAAACCAGAAACTCAGCCTCCCCTTTGCCCACAGGATGCCCATGGGCAAAACTGTCACCAGGAGAAGAGAGGAGGGGCCCAAACCAGCTCTGTCTCTGGAGAAAGAGCCTGCCTGGGGCTGGACCCTGGTTGTGTGGCTTCAGGTATGAGTCCCTTCCCCTTCCTGGGCCCCACTCCCCTCACTGCACACCTAGGGTGATGACATGTCATGGCCCAGGGTTAAGAGCACAGACTGGAGAGGGACTCCCTAGGCTTGACTTCTGGCTCTGCTGCACACTGGCTGTGTGACTCTGAACAAGTAACCTAGCCTCTCTGTGCCCGAGTTTCCTTGTCTGTTAATAGGGATCAAACAGAATATAACATCAAGGTCATTAGGAAGAGTCCGTAAATTAATGTTTATAAAGTATTTATTATTTTTATTTTATTTTATTTTTTAGATAAAGTCTCACTCTGTCACCCAGGCTGGAGTGCAATGGTACAATCTCGGCTCACTGCAACCTGTGTCTCCTGGATTCAAGTTGAGTCTCATGCCTCAGCCTACTGAGTAGCTGGGATTACAGGCCCTGCCATCACACCCAGCTAATTTTTATATATTTTTGGTAGAGATAGGGTTTCACCATGTTGGCCAGGCTGATCTCGAACTCCTGACCTCAAGTCATCCGCACGCCTTGCCCTCCCAAAGTGCTGGGATTACAGGTATGAGCCACTGCGCCCAGCCAAAATTCTTATTATTTTTTTCTTGCTGAGTTGAGTCCCTTGTAGATTCTGGGTATTAGTCCTTTGTCAGATGCATAGTTTGCAAACATTTTCTCCCATTCTCTAAGTTGTCTGTTTACTTTCATGATTATTTCTTTTGCTGTGTAGAAGCTTTCTAGTTTAAGTAGGTCCTGATTATGTATTTTTGTTTTTGTTGCATTTGCCTTTGGAGCCTTCGTTATAAATATTTAGCCGAGGCCAATGTCCATGAGAGTTTTTCCTAGGCTTCCTTCTAGAATTTTTATGATTTCAGGACTTAGATTTAAGTATTTAACCCATTGTGAGTTAATTTTTGTATGTGGTGAGAAATAGGGATCCAGTTCCATTCTTCCACAAGTGGCCATCTAATTTTCCCAGCACCATCTATCGAATAGAATGTCATTTCCCCAGTTTACGTTTTTGTATACTTTGCGGAAGATCAGTTGGCTGTAAGTATTTGGCTTTATTTCTGGATTCTCTATTCTGTTCTATTGGTCTATATATCTACCTTGATACCAGTATTGAGACCAGTAGACACTTCCTTGATACTGTCTTGATTACTACATCCTTATAGTATAATTTGAAGTTGGGTAAGGTGATGCCTCCAGATTTGTTTTTTGCTTAGGATTGCTTTGGCTGTTCAGGTTCTTTTTTGATGCCATATGAATTTTGAGGTTGTTTTTTCTAATTCTGTGAAGAATGGTGTCGGTATTTTGGTTGGAATTGCAGTGACTCTGTAGATTGCTTTGGGCAGTATGGTTACTTTCACAATATTGATTGTTCTAATCCATGAACATGGGATGTATTGCCATGTGTTTTTGTCATCTATGATTTCTTTCAGCAGTGTTTTATAGTTTGTAGAGATCGCTCACCTCCTTGGTTAAGTATATTCCTAAGCATTTTACTTTTTGTTTCTAGTACTGTAAAAGGGATTGAGTTTGAACTCCTGACCTCAGGTGATCCGTCCGCCCCGGCCTCCCAAAGTGCTGGGATTACAGGCATGGACCAACCTGGTGAAACTCCATCTCTACTAAAAATACAAAAATTAGCCGGGCATGGTGGCGGGTGCCTGTAATCCCAGCTACTCAGGAGGCAGAGGCAGGAGAACTGCTGAACCTGGGAGGCAGAGGATGCAGTGAGCCGAGATCGTGCCATTGCACTCCAGCCTGGGCAACAACAGCGAGACTCCATCTCAAAGGTTAAAAAAAAAAAAAGGGATTGAGTTCTTGTGATTCTCAGCTTGATCATTGTTGGAGTATGGCAATGCTACTGATTTGTATACATTGATTTTGTAACTTGAGACTTTATCAAATCTAGGAGTCTTTTGGAGTAATCTTTGGTGTTTTCTAGGTATAAGATTGTATCGTTGGCAAACAGAGAGAGTTTGACTGCCTCTTTTCCAATTGGATGCCCTTTCTTTCTTTCTCTGGCCTGATTTCTCTGGCTAGGACTTACCCTATCAGGTGTTCTTGCCAGGTCCTCGCTAGGCCCTGAGTAGACAGAGATGAACCAAAGGAAAATACAACATACCTACAAGTAACCACCTCCCACGGCAGCCTGGGGTCCTGGCTCAAAGGGCTGTTAGAGGCAGGATGAAACATTTATGCCTTGGGTGATCAGGGAAGGGTTCTTGGAGGAGAGGACAGGGTGGACACAGAGGGACAGAGCCCATGCGCCCGTTTCGGTGTTGATCTGCAGAGATGAACATGGTGAGTGCCAATTTGTATTTTTGGTAGAGACGGGATTTCACCGTGTTAGCCAGGATGGTCTTGATCTCCTGACCTCGTGATCCGCCCACCTCGGCCTCCCAAAGTGCTGGGATTACAGGCGTGAGCCACCGCACCTGGCCTATAGAGCTGAGAGCAGATTCTTAAGCCCACTTGGTTTGGTGCCCTGCACATTATATCTGCCTGGCACCACGACCTAGGGGTGGTCATGGCACTGGCTATGCTGGGGGCCAGGGAGGGACAGGATGGGCTGGTGACCTCCCAACACAGCTCCTCTCACAAACCTCAGTGGATCCTGAGGTTGGAGGTCCTGACACTGACGTGACTCATGAAATAAGACCCTTGGAGGCTGGCCCGCCCTACCCTATGCAGTGCTTCTGAGTTGTCCCCTCTTTAGGCCTCCTGTTCCTGCCAAACCCTGAGACCCTCAGAAGCCGCTGCGGAGAGCTGACCTGGGAGCCCAGGGCCTGCCTGGGCAGAGACTGTGCCCAGGAGCCAGTGAGCTGCCCTAACTCCTGGGAAGGCAGCCAGCACCTGCACCAGCCTGCCCGGGCACACCTCTTCCCTCCAGCTAACTCTGGTGCAGCAATCAAGACCCAGCCTGGCTATCACCTCCCATAAGAAGCCTCACTGACCCCTAGGCTGGGTCAGGTCCTCCCATGGGGTCTCCAGCCTTGGGGTTTCCCTCTGTTTCAGGGACAGGGCAAGGAGTTATATGTAACAGAAAAAAACAGCTGAGACCAGCTCAAACAGAAAGGAAATCTATTAACTTCTGTAACCATTATGTCCAGGGTATCTTCAGGAAACTTGGATCCAGGGCTCAAACGGGGCCTTTCTTTATGTTGGTTCCATGTCATGGTGGTTCCAGACCCACATTCTCCCCTGTCAGCACCCCTGGACGAACCAGAGATTTCCTCTGCCCAATGGTTCTAACAAAAGTTTCAGTACTGGACCTCACTGGCTATGATTAACCTGGCCAAGGTCACATGTCCCTCCCTGAAGCATGAAGGACTGGGGCTAGCTCTACCTGGGCCATGTGGCCTGAGAGTTGGGGAGGAGAAGAGGTATAGTTAGCAGTTGAAGGGGAAATGGAGTTGGCCAGGCAGTAGCACGGCTGTCTACCTCACTGTGGCTGGCTCCCCACCAGACTGCCTACTGCTCAGGCAGGGACAGTGTTTAAGCCCAGTCTGTGCCCCAGCATTGCCCTGCATAAGGCAGCACAGAGCAAGGGCTTTAGCAGACCGGCTTTGGTTAGGTTCCTTGGGGTCTTGCGTGTGTTGTTCCCTCTGCCTGGAACAGCCCTGCACTGCACCCCCACCCATTGCCCCCACTTAGTACCACCTCATCCAGGGATCTGGAATTCTAGGAATTCTGATTAGATGCACATTAGACTCACTCATTCTCTCCTCCCAGCCTTCTTACCTTTCTTTCATATTTTCTCTCTTCTCATCTTTCTATGTTGCATCCTAGGAAATTTCTTCATATCTATGCTCCAATTCACTGATTCTCTCTTCAGCTGTTTAATTCATAGTTTCAACATTTGTATTTTTTCACTTGTAAAAGTATATTTGGTTCTTTTTCAAATCTCTCTGGCCTTTTTGTCTCCAATAGACTCTTTTGCCTTTTTAATCACCTTCCTTATTCCATTAAATCCTCCTTAATCGGCCTGGGATTACAGGCGAGGTGGCTCACGCCTGTAATCCCAGCACGTTGGGAGGCCAAGGTGGGCAGATCACCTGAAGTTGGGAGTTTGAGACCATCCTGAGCAACATGGAGAAACCCGTCTCTGCTAAAAATACAAAATTAGCTGGGAGTGGTGGTGCATGCCTGTAATCCCAGCTACTTTGGAGGCTGAGGCAGGTGAATTGCTTGAACCTGGGAGGCAGAGGTTGCGGTGAGCCAAGATCGTGCCATTGCACTCCAGCCTGGGCAACAAGAGCGAAACTCTGTCTCAAAAACGAACAAACAAACAAACGAACAAAAACAAAAAACTTCTTTAATATGTAGGCAGATTTAGCTGGAATTCCTTAGATAGAATAAGTAAGACAATCAAAAAGGAAAAATTGATAGATGAACAGACTTCATCTATTTCTTTTCTTTTCCCTCCCTCCCTCCCTTCCTATTTTTTTTTTTTTTTTTCCTGGCAGAGTCTTACTCTGTCTCCCAGGCTAGAGTGCAGTGGCACTATCACAGCTCACTGCTGCCTAGACTTCTCAAGCTCAAGTGATCCTCCTACCTCAGCCTCCTGAGTAGCTGGGACTACAGGCATGCTCCACCACATCTGCTAATTTTTGTACATTTTTGTAGAGATGGGGTTTCGCCATGTTGCCCAGGCTGGTCATGAACTCCTGGGCTCAAGCAATCTGCCCACATCGGCCTCCCAAAGTGCTAGGATTACAGTTGTGGAGCCACCACGCCTGGCACTTTATTTATTTATTTATTTATTTATTTATTTATTTATTTATTTATTCATTTATTTAGACGGAGTCTCACTCACTTCTGAGGTCACTAAGGGTTGGCAACGTGGCTCTGCTGTTTTAGCTGGGTTCACATTCCTGGGACCTCAGCTGGGACAGTTGCTCTCGGCTCCATGTGGCCTCTCATCCTCTAACGCAGGGCTCCTGAAGGGCAGAAGAACACTTAAGGCCTAGGCTCAGAACTGACATCACTTCCGCCTCACTGTATGGTCAGAACAAATCATAAGGCCATCTGCCAGATTGCAGGGGTGGGGAAGTAGCTCCCACCTTCCCATGAGCTGAAATGTCACCTTGCAGAAGGCGTGAAGGCAGGAAGGAGTGGAGCCATTTGTCATCAGCTGCCGTTGTGCCTGTGTGCATTTGAGAGGGGCCCTTCCTGGCGGCAGCAGCCAGCCCATGCCAGGTAGCCGGGCTGGGTGAGCCAGGCTGGGCTGGGTTTTGGGCCCCATGCAGCCCTCAGTGAACACCTTTGTGTGTACTCTCATGACCCCGTCTGACGCTGATGACTTGACCATGCAGCTGCTCCACACAGACCAGGCCAGCTTGGGAACTGGAAATTAGAAACAAGATTCTCGTTCACCAGGAGCCGTTCATTTGAACTGGGGAGAGAGCTGAGCCCAGGAGCTCTGGCCGATGACAGGGTGCCTGGAGAAGCAGGGAAAGCAGCTCAGAGTGAGGAAGAAGAAAGGCAGGGGCTAAGGGAGGCCATTTTGAGGGAGAGAGGGAGAAGTCTCCCCACGGCCCCACGGGAGGACTGCCCTGGTTCCGGGGGGCTTCCAGCTGCTGGGCCTACCCTCGCCTGTCCTGGCCATGTAGCATTTCCTCAGCTCTGCCTATCTAGTGGCATTATTGCTTTAAAAATGAGATGCTTCCTGGGCTATCAGCTCTGCAGAGAGCCACAAAGCTCTTTTTGGGTCCGTGTCAGAATTCTGCTCCCCAGACGGAGATGGCCTCATGGGCTGCTCTAGCACCAGCCTGTGCAATGTGGTCCGTGTGGCCAGAGAGCTGGAGGCTGGGGCTTGGCATTCCTGGGACCCAGAAGTGGCTGGGAGACTGTCGGGGCCTGCAGCAGCATGGGAGCAGGGGGTAGCAGATGGAGGGTCCAAGTTCTAGGGCAAGCTGAGGCCAGGAGACCTGTCCCCAGCCCCCCACCTGCCAATGCCAGCGGGAGCCAGGACAGCAGGACATGGGTCCTCCAGGGTACAGCAGGCTGGAGGATGAGGAGGCAGAGACTCAGACTGGAGGCCCTGAGAACCCCTGCCACCAGGCGGCCACATAAGCCACATCGTCCCCTCAAGCACCCAGAAACTGGAGAGACGGCAGTGGAGTGGAGGAGGGGAGGGATCTGGGGTCTGATGTCACTGGGCTGGCCTCGGTTTTTTGTTTTTTGTTCTTTTTAGATGGAGTCTCACTCACAATGCCCAGGCTGGAGTGCAATGGCGTGATCTTGGCTCACTGCAACCTCCTCCTCCTGGGTTCAAGTGATTCTCTGGCCTCAGCTTCCTGAGTAGCTGGGATTACAGGTGCATGCCACTATGCCTGGCTAATTTTTGTGTTTTTAGGAGGGACAGAGTTTCACCGTGTTGGTCAGGCTGGTTTCAAACTCCTGACCTCATGATCTGCCCACCTCGGCCTCCCAGAGTGCTGGGATTACAGGCACGAGCCACTGTGCCTGGCTGGGCTGGCCTCGTTTTGTGCCCACTGCCCAGCAGAAGGGGCTCAGGAGGACACTCAGAGGGTTACAGGCAAAGCAGAGAAGCTACACCTTCTCTGGACACTTGGGGCATAGAGGGAGGTGGAGTTTTTTTGGACCCTGGACGTGTGGGGTCCATCCCCCTCTTATTTCCCGGAAGAGCCCCAATTTGTTACCACGTCCACACCCCATGCAAAAGTAGAGGGGAGATTCCGATTTACACTAAAGCCAAAGCTCTGTCCTGTTGGGCCATGGCCAGGGCATTCACCAAACTCCCCCTCCACGGCCCAGCTCCCGACACCGGGGATGTCTGGCCTTTCTCTGGGGAGATCCCACATTCCCTGCAGTCTACCTCCCATCCGGAAGCTTCTGGAATCCCTCCCTCCTGCCCCAGGTCCGCCTTCCCCTCCACAAGCCTCATCTCCAGTCTTCTCCTTGGAGATGCCGTCCCCACGTCCAGGAGCCCACCCAGACGGACCCAGTGAGAAAGGCTGCCTGGCTCTGGGCCCGTCCTATGAGCCAGAACCTGCCGCATGGACTGGCCCCAACTGCCCTGCTCCACGGTGAAGGCAGGTAGGACAGGATAGGCATCCCCACCCCTCTCCTCTGGCCTTCGCCCCACTGGCCAGAGAAGAGCCCCTCGCAGGAGGGAACAGGGTAGGAGATGGGGAGAAAGCCCGGCCTGAAGGAGTGGGTGCTGGTGCCTGTCCCACTGCTCTAATTCCTGCTGCTGTCCCCACACTGGTCACGAAAGGACATGATCATATTCACCTGACTGGGGTGCGGGAGCGGGGGCCTCTCAAAGCCACTTCTCCACACGGGTTGGGAGGCCTCGCCCGGCAGAACTGCCACAGTAAAGGGGCCGGGTGTCCACATTTACAGAGGCAGAAACAAAGAGATGCAACTCCCCTCATCACTGCAGGTGGGTGAGCAGGGTCGTAGTCAAAGCAATGACTCTCAAATGTTGGAATTGCTGACTATGAGAAAGACAAGAACTCTCTATCTCTGAGACTGGCAGCCTGGGGACAGTAGTCCCCTCCTCCACCAAAGAAGCTGCTGGGTAGGACTTTGGGGTGACTCACCTCTTGGCTGTCCAGAGTCATTGTGGGGGGGGTTCTGGTGCCCTGTGTGTTGTCCTAGGCAGACATCTCTCAGGATGGAAAGCCGCCTCTTCACCTGGGTCCTCCAGCAACATCTCACCATGGGCATCTGGTTCTGCGCTCAGCTGGTCTCCTCCCCGACCCCTGCTCTTCCCCAGCCACCCATGCTCTCAGACGCACAGCTGACCTTGTCCCTCTACAGCTGAAAATCCCCAGTGCCTGCAGCACAAAGGCCAGACCGCTTAACCCACCCCTGCCTACCTCTGACCTCATCTCCCACCCCCTCTCTACCCCTGCGATTTCACCCCTCAGTAATATTAAATTGCTTATAGTCCCAAACCCTCCTCTGACACACAGACTCTGTTTGATTCCTCTAGGTCTTTGTATACGTTTTTCCCCTTGGCTGGAATTCCACATTCTCATCTGCCTGGAGAACCTTCAAAACCCAGTTACCCTGGACAGCTTTCACAGACACGCCCCCTTCACTGTCTCTCTAGACTGACCTGTCCCT
The DNA here is from genome assembly GCF_009828535.3 of Hylobates moloch. Classification (NCBI taxonomy): domain Eukaryota; kingdom Metazoa; phylum Chordata; class Mammalia; order Primates; family Hylobatidae; genus Hylobates; species Hylobates moloch. The sequence continues at coordinate 27,577,692 of NW_026652294.1, read as the reverse complement.
TGGTTTTGCTCCACAGTATTTGACCGAGTATGTGTGTATGTCCGTCTCCCCAGCACAGCAGACGGGACTTAGCAAGGGCGGGGCCACACATCTGAAAAATTAGGGGCCGAGTCCAGCACAGGGCTGGGCACAGGCAGGCCCCCAACAATGGTGCATGGCCCGGATGAAATGAAGCAGCCTTCCCCCGGTCTTGGCCCCAGGAAGCATCTCTGAAGTGTGGTGAGGATTTGGGGGTCACAGTGGTTACCCCCCAAAGGCCAGCCTTGGGAATGCTCCTGGCTTCCACTCGAACAAAGCCCCCCTTCTCCTCCCAGAACACCCTGGCCAGGAGTGACACTGATGGATCACTCACCCTCCTGCCGACTGCACAGCCCCGTCCTGGGCTCTGGCAGACCATGAGCACTGGCTTCCCAGCAGAACCTGGCTTGACCCCAACAAGGCAGACATTGTGACGTTCACCCATGTAGAGATGTAGAGAGAGCCATCTCAGACCGCTGGCCTCCGCAACCAGCAGATAATCAGCATCTTGTTTAAGACTAAGTTAACTTTAAGACTAAGTTTGGGCCAGGCGTGGTGGCTCACGCCTGTAATCCCAACACTTTGGGAGGCCGAGGCGGGCGGATCACGAGGTCAGGAGATCGAGACCATCCTGATTAACACGGTAAAACCCTGTCTCTACTAAAAAAAAAATAAAAAAAAAATTAGCCGGGCGTGGTGGTGGGCGACTGTAGTCCCAGCTACTCGGGAGGCTGAGGCAGGAGAATGGCATGAACTCGGGAGGCGGAGCTTGCAGTGAGCCGAGATCGCGCCACTGCACTCCAGCTGGGGCGACACAGCGAGACTCCGTCTCAAAAACAAAAAACAAAAAACAAAAGAGTTTGTGTGGCTGGGCGCAGTGGCTCATACCTGTAATCCCAGCACTTTGGGAGGCCAAGGTGGGTGGATCACCTGAGGTCAGGAGTTTGAGACCAGCCTGGCCAACATGGTGAAACCTCGTCTCTACTAAAAATATCAAAATTAGCTGGGCATGGTGGCACATGCCTATAATCCCAGCTACTTGGGAGGCTGAGGCAGGAGAATCGCTTGAACCTGGGAGGTGAAGGTTGCAGTGAGTTGAGATCATGGCACTGCACTCCAGCCTGGGTGAGAGAGTAAGATTCTGTCTCAGAAAAAAAAAAAAAAGACTAAGTTTGTAGGATTTTATTACATCAACCAGAGAAGACTGAGGTCCAGAGAGCAAAATAGACTCACCCAAGCTCCCCAGCAGGCCTCCTGACTCATTGCCCAGTGCTCCCTGCCTGTCCTGCCTGACCTCCTCACATGACAGGGACAGAGGCCCCCGCTCACACGTCCACTGCTGATTCCGCAGAGGCAAAAGGTTGGAAAAACCAAGCCAAGTCCATTTCTCTGGGTGTGCAAGTGAGCAAATTTTGTGGACAGAGAAACCTGTGTGCCCTGAATCATGCAAAGGAACCAATTAACCAATTTTAGCAGAAGTTGGAACTTGCAGGAACCGAACGCTCTGCCAATAGCTCCTCCTTGTCCCCTGCGTCCCCCTGAAGCAGGAGGCGGTGTGCCACGATGTCAACCTGGATTTAGAGTTTCTTAGCTTCGTGAGAACCCAGAACACACACCGCCTGCATCCCCGAGGCCAGCTGGGTGGCTCTGCCCTGTTTATAGTGTCCTCATCCATCTTCTTTTCTTTTGATCAGGGCAGGACCTGATCTCGGAGGAGCTGCGAATCTCGGCATGCTTGACAAATTCCAGCAGAGCATGAATCATGGGCTCCTGCCTCGTGAGGGCCCTCCTCTGCCAACGGGGCTGGTGGAGCTCCGGGGCTCGCCTGCTGCCCAGCTTGGAGCCAGAGCCGGGCCTTACGGAGTCCTCCCTGCACATTCCAGAGGAGCTCAAGCCACCTTTCCCCCGGGATCTCACCTGACACTGCAAGGCAGAGTGCCCCACGAAGAGAGAGTTTCCTTCGCTTGCCTTTTTGCCCTGGCAAGACTGGCAACCAGGAGTCTGTGAGCACTGGTGCCTCCTCAGGGATGGCACCTCTTTCTGGGAAGCCACACGGGTCTCAGACAGCTGTGCCCTTCCTGCTCCCCTCCAGCTGCCAGAAGGCCAGAGTTCCCACGTGCCCTGGAATGTGGGACTCTCTTTGAGACGTCCACTTGGGGACCTGTCCTAAGGCCCTGGGGTCAGCACACAGGTGGCCAGTTTCTTTGGGCTCAGAGTCAGGCTTCTACTGGTGGGTGAAGGCAGCCCTTTGTCTCATGTCTTGCCCCAGCGTTCCTGAGTAGCGGGCTCCCTCCCCCGTCCTCTTGGCAGCTGTCCCTCCCTGCTCCCTCCCAGTGACCACAGCCAAGCCAAGAGGCCTGTGCTGTGTTCCCCACACGTCCATGTAGAGTGGCCGGACACCGGTGTTGAGTGCTGTGGAGGTGGCTGGAGGGAGTGGACATTCCATTGTAATGATGGCAAAAATAGCCATGATCTTTCAGCCACTGCTGAAACTGCTGGAGTCAGGCCCTTCCCAGGTATGATTTGCCCTCCCTGATGGTGCATTTGTCTCCCAGATGTGCAGATGTGGAAGCCCATGTCCTGGGGATCAGGGGAACCTTATGAGGGAGGAGGCAGGGGGCCGGGACTGGCTGCTGAGCTCTGCAACCCCAGTGTTGCCGTCTGTCTTTAATCTTTAAAAAGAAGATACGATGATATCATTAGGATGTGGCAATCTCAGCACTGGGAGGCCGAGGTGGGGTGTATCACTTGAGGTCAGAAGTTCGTGACCAGCCTGGCCAACATGGTGAAATCCCATCTCTACTAAAAATGCAAAAAAATTAGCCGGGTGTGATCTCAGCTACTCAGGAGGCTGAGGCAGGAGGATCGCTTGAACCAGGGAAGTGGAGGTTGCAGTGAGCCAAGATCGCACCACTGCACTCCAGTCTGGGCGACAGAGCAAGATTCCGTCTCAAAAAAACAAAATAATAATAATAATAATAATAATAATAATAATTAGACTGCTGACACTGTCTCTACCTTTTCTGGGTCTCTCCCGTTCCTGTAGAATCGTTCTTGCCCACAATCACCTGCCCATCTCTCTTGCACCCCAGAAAAGTTTTGCAAGTTGAGGAAGAGAAAAAAATAATCTGACATGTAGTGTCTGTATTCTCCCATGACAATATTCTCTCTATGGGGGGAGGGGTGTCCATGTCCACCACGGTATTGAATGAATATTGAACGAATGGCTGAATGTACATGAAGGAAAGGAGACAGTGGGTGGTTCAAGTGTGGTTGTTCTTGCTTCCCCATTCCAAGCAGTCCACAAGCGGGGGGCCAGGGAGGACAGGGCCAGGCTGGCAGAGTGTCATCAACTCACGGCTGCTGGGGTGGGTGGCCCTCCTGTCCAGCCACAGCATCAGGGGGTAAGTGAACATGTTAGGAGGGGACAGAAAAGTAGGGGCCACTGGCTTCCCCCACCCGCACTCTGTAAATCCTACCTCAGTTTTTTTTTTTTTTTTTTGAGATGGAGTCTCGCTCTGTCACTCAGGCTGGAGTGCAGTGGCTTGATCTTGGCTCACTGAAACCTCCGCCTCCCTAGTTCAAGTGATTCTCTTGCCTCAGCTTCCTGAGTAGCTGGGACTACAGGTGCGCACCACCACGCCCAGCTAATTTTTGTAGTTTTAGTAGAGATGGGGTTTCACCAT
>NW_026652294.1:27491592-27563988 GCF_009828535.3 Hylobates moloch | reverse complement strand
CCCCCCCCCCCCCGGCCGTCTTCTGTAGGAGGCTAGGCAGGGGCTGTGGGCACAGCTCTAAATCCCTGCGGGTGCTTGCTTGCCCCAGGCGGCTTCCAGGGCCCGCAGCCCCCCGCTTCCCCGCAACTCACTTCCGGAGGAGCCGGACGCTCTGGGACTCCGCGAGGCGTCCGCGAACGCTCGGGTCGGGCCGCACGCTGGAGATGAGCGCGCCTCCGCCGTCCTCTCCAAATCCCTTATGTCAACCGGGGTTTTTTTCTTTCATTTAAAAGTTGCGCTTTTAACCAAGTGGGACGCAGATCCGGTAGCTGCCTATTGGGTTTCAAAGTCCAGGGAGTTTTAGTCGGGGTGAAGCATTTTAGCCTCCGTGTGTCTTGCTGTAAAATGTGTAACCCCCCTCGACAGCCTCCGCAGTCCTTAACGGGGCGGCTCCCTGGCCCCTCGGCCCCAGTCCTCCGCCCCCGGGTCCTACCCGCGCGGCACTCCTGGCGGCGATCTCCGTGGATCTATTCTGCCGGGGTGGGGAGCCAGGCTCTGAGCCGCGGCCCCGGGCCCGAGGTGCGGAGCCACCGCCCCACGGGTAGCGGCCACCGGGGGCCCCAGCCCCACCTTTCCCGGCCCTGTTGCCTCGGCCCCGCCCCCTCGGGAGGCTGGGTGGGGAGGCCTCCGGGGAGTAGGCCCCCGGTCACCATCTCGACCGCGCCCTCACGTCTCCATAGCGATCCTCTCGGCGCGCACCTCCTAGCAGGCTCCCCCCGGGGCCGAACAATACGCGGCTGGGCCAGGGGCGGGGCGGGGCCGGGCCGGGGGCGGGGAGAGCGCGCGCGGAGGGGGCGCCGGCCAAGCGCACCGCCCAGGCAGCAGCCGGCCGCCGTGGTCTGCGCGGCGCGGAGCTGCCCAGCCCGCTCCGGGAACTCAGCCCCCGCCCCGCGCCGGGCCCGCCCCGCTTCCCACGCCCGTCCAGCCGAGCCCGCGCCGGAGCCACCTGGAGCCGCCTGGAGCCGCCGCCGCCGCAGGTTGATGCGCGGCGCCCTCCTGGGACGCGCGGAGGAGCCATCTTGAAACCAACTTCGCAAACTTTCGCAAAGTGCTCTCGAAGTGGAAGCTGCGGGGGAGGCCGGGCGCGCGGTCCCCACAGTCCCCGCCAGGGCCCCCGGGGAGGCGGGACGCGGACCGCCCCGAGGGCCGGGCGCCGGGCGCCAGGGAGCCGCTCCCCGGCCTCGCCGGGTGGATGCGGAGGCGCGCCGGGTGCATGGATTGTGTTCGGGCGCCCGGCTCGGGCTCGGGCTCCGGGCCATGGCGCCGCCGCCGCCCGTGCTGCCCGTGCTGCTGCTCCTGGCCGCCGCCGCCGCCCTGCCGGCGATGGGGCTGCGAGCGGCCGCCTGGAAGTCGCGCGTACCCGGCGGGGCCCGCGCCTTCGCCCTCGGGCCCGGCTGTACCTACGTGGTGGGCGCCGCGCGCACGCCCCGGGCGCCGCGGGAGCTGCTGGACGTGGGCCGCGATGGGCGGCTGGCAGGACGTCGGCGCGTCTCGGGCGCGGAGCGCCCGCTGCCGCTGCAAGTCCGCTTGGCGGCCCGCGGTGCCCCGACGGCGCTGAGCCGCCGCCTGCGGGCGCGCGCGCACCATCCCGGCTGCGGAGCCCGTGCCTGGCTCTGCGGAACCGGTGCCTGGCTCTGCGGGGCGCTCTGCTTCTCCGTCCCCGGCGGCGGCGCGGCCGCCCAGCATTCGGCGCTCGCAGCTCCGACCACCTTACCCGCCTGCAGCTGCCCGCCGCGCCCCGGGCCCCGCTGTCCCGGCCGCCCCATCTGCCTGCCGCCGGGCAGCTCGGTCCGCCTGCGTCTGCTGTGCGCCCTGCGGCGCGCGGCTGGCGCCGTCCGGGTGGGACTGGCGCTGGAGGCCGCCACCGCGGGGACTCCCTCCGCCTCGCCATCCCCATCGCCGCCGCTGCCGCTGCCGCCGAACTTGCCCGATGCCCGGGCGGGGCCGGCGCGACGGGCCCGGCGGGGCACGAGCGGCAGAGGGAGCCTGAAGTTCCCGATGCCCAACTACCAGGTGGCGTTGTTTGAGAACGAGCCGGCGGGCACCCTCATCCTCCAGCTGCACGCGCACTACACCATCGAGGGCGAGGAGGAGCGCGTGAGCTATTACATGGAGGGGCTGTTCGACGAGCGCTCCCGGGGCTACTTCCGCATCGACTCCGCCACGGGCGCCGTGAGCACCGACAGCGTACTGGACCGCGAGACCAAGGAGACGCACGTCCTCAGGGTGAAGGCCGTGGACTACAGCACGCCGCCGCGCTCGGCCACCACCTACATCACTGTCTTGGTCAAAGACACCAACGACCACAGCCCGGTCTTCGAGCAGTCGGAGTACCGCGAGCGTGTGCGGGAGAATCTGGAGGTGGGCTACGAGGTGCTGACCATCCGCGCCAGCGACCGCGACTCGCCCATCAACGCCAACTTGCGCTACCGCGTGTTGGGGGGCGCGTGGGACGTCTTCCAGCTCAACGAGAGCTCTGGTGTGGTGAGCACGCGGGCGGTGCTAGACCGGGAGGAGGCGGCCGAGTACCAGCTGCTGGTGGAGGCCAACGACCAGGGGCGCAACCCGGGCCCGCTCAGCGCCACGGCCACCGTGTACATCGAGGTGGAGGACGAGAACGACAACTACCCCCAGTTCAGCGAGCAGAACTACGTGGTCCAGGTGCCCGAGGACGTGGGGCTCAACACGGCTGTGCTGCGAGTGCAGGCCACGGACCGGGACCAGGGCCAGAACGCGGCCATTCACTACAGCATCCTCAGCGGGAACGTGGCCGGCCAGTTCTATCTGCACTCGCTGAGCGGGATCCTGGATGTGATCAACCCCCTGGATTTCGAGGATGTCCAGAAATACTCGCTGAGCATCAAGGCCCAGGATGGGGGCCGGCCCCCGCTCATCAATTCTTCCGGGGTGGTGTCTGTGCAGGTGCTGGATGTCAACGACAACGAGCCTATCTTTGTGAGCAGCCCCTTCCAGGCCACGGTGCTGGAGAATGTGCCCCTGGGCTACCCCGTGGTGCACATTCAGGCAGTGGACGCGGACTCTGGGGAGAACGCCCGGCTGCACTATCGCCTGGTGGACACAGCCTCCGCCTTTCTCGGGGGCGGCAGCGCTGGGCCTAAGAACCCTGCCCCCACCCCTGACTTCCCCTTCCAGATCCACAACAGCTCCGGTTGGATCACGGTGTGTGCCGAGCTGGACCGCGAGGAGGTGGAGCACTACAGCTTCGGGGTGGAGGCGGTGGACCACGGCTCGCCCCCCATGAGCTCCTCCACCAGCGTGTCCATCACGGTGCTGGACGTGAACGACAACGACCCGGTGTTCACGCAGCCCACCTACGAGCTTCGTCTGAATGAGGATGCGGCCGTGGGGAGCAGCGTGCTGACCCTGCAGGCCCGTGACCGTGACGCCAACAGTGTGATTACCTACCAGCTCACAGGCGGCAACACCCGGAACCGCTTTGCACTCAGCAGCCAGAGAGGGGGCGGCCTCATCACCCTGGCGCTACCTCTGGACTACAAGCAGGAGCAGCAGTACGTGCTGGCGGTGACAGCATCCGATGGCACACGGTCGCACACTGCGCATGTCCTAATCAACGTCACCGATGCCAACACCCACAGGCCCGTCTTTCAGAGCTCCCATTACACAGTGAGTGTCAGTGAAGACAGGCCTGTGGGCACCTCCATTGCCACCCTCAGTGCCAACGATGAGGACACAGGAGAGAATGCCCGCATCACCTACGTGATTCAGGACCCCGTGCCGCAGTTCCGCATCGACCCCGACAGTGGCACCATGTACACCATGATGGAGCTGGACTATGAGAACCAGGTCGCCTACACACTGACCATCATGGCCCAGGACAACGGCATCCCGCAGAAATCAGACACCACCACCCTAGAGATCCTCATCCTCGATGCCAATGACAATGCGCCCCAGTTCCTGTGGGATTTCTACCAGGGTTCCATCTTTGAGGATGCTCCACCCTCAACCAGCATCCTCCAGGTCTCTGCCACGGACCGGGACTCAGGTCCCAATGGGCGTCTGCTGTACACCTTCCAGGGTGGGGACGACGGCGATGGGGACTTCTACATCGAGCCCACGTCCGGTGTGATTCGCACCCAGCGCCGGCTGGACCGGGAGAATGTGGCCGTGTACAACCTTTGGGCTCTGGCTGTGGATCGGGGCAGTCCCACTCCCCTTAGCGCCTCGGTAGAAATCCAGGTGACCATCTTGGACATTAATGACAATGCCCCCATGTTCGAGAAGGACGAACTGGAGCTGTTTGTTGAGGAGAACAACCCAGTGGGGTCGGTGGTGGCAAAGATTCATGCTAACGACCCTGATGAAGGCCCTAATGCCCAGATCATGTATCAGATTGTGGAAGGGGACATGCGGCATTTCTTCCAGCTGGACCTGCTCAACGGAGACCTGCGTGCCATGGTGGAGCTGGACTTTGAGGTCCGGCGAGAGTATGTGCTGGTGGTGCAGGCCACATCGGCTCCGCTGGTGAGCCGAGCCACGGTGCACATCCTTCTCGTGGACCAGAATGACAACCCGCCCGTGCTGCCCGACTTCCAGATCCTCTTCAACAACTATGTCACCAACAAGTCCAACAGCTTCCCCACCGGGGTGATCGGCCGCATCCCGGCCCATGACCCCGACGTGTCAGACAGCCTCAACTACACCTTCGTGCAGGGCAATGAGCTGCGCCTGTTGCTGCTGGACCCCGCCACGGGCGAGCTGCAGCTCAGCCGCGACCTGGACAACAACCGGCCGCTGGAGGCGCTCATGGAGGTGTCTGTGTCTGGTGAGTGGCCGTCGGGGTGGGAGGAGCGGCTCCTGATGGGCCTCCTGGAGAGCCTCAGGAACCTGCCAAGGGCCCCGCCTGGCATGCCGGGGCGCATTTGGGCCGGGCCCGGGCAACTCTGCAAGGATTTGTTGCCGCCGGTTGGATGCTGGGGGCGAGCGCCCCACCTAGGCCCAGCGAGGGGGAGAGGCACTGCGCCGCTTCCGTCAGCATTTTCCTGGGAGCAGGCCTGCGGTTCTCCAAGTTCAAGACCGGGGCTCAGCGCCTTCCTCAGCAGGCTAGTGGCTCCTGAGTACAGCTATTAAAATGTGGCCTCCGGTGATCTGGGTCACAGGATTTGCTTGGGGATGCTCTTTCGTTAGCCACAGGGCTCTCTGGGAAGATCAGAGGTCACTGCCCCTTCCCTGTGCCAATTAATTCCAGGGTGGGACCATTGGAAATTGTCAGATGGGTCCCTGAGTCACCCTATAAGGCAGCCGGTGTTCCCTTGGTCTGGCTTTTCTGTCTCCTGCAGATAATAACAGTCGGGCTTAGGTGTGTAGGGCTTTGTGCAAGCTCTTTGAAAAGCATAGCCTCATTTGATCTTGGCTTCTGCCCCTGGACGTGGGCTTGTAATTTGGGTGCTGTTGAAGAGGCCTGCCCAGTTAGTGGTGGAGTCAGTGTGGGAACCTTGCTCGCCTGCTGTGGGGCTGGAGGTGAACAGAAGGGAGAGGAAGCTTGGGCTCAGCTGTCAGAAGCTTGGCCGGTCCTCCACGCCTCTGACCCTGTGTGCCAGGGCTGGTCTGCGGTGCTGGGGAGGGGGACTAATAGAAGGTGTTGGAATTGGGAGACACACAAGAGAGAGAAGAACTTCGCGGGGCCTGGGGGAACAATGAAGGTACCCCAGTGGCTCTTTGAGGTTTGCCTGACCGTGCATCCAAGGATGCTGGTGCAGGCAGGTGACCTTATTTATAAGCCCAAACTACTGCCAAGAAGAGCTCAGATTGGCTGGCTGAGTCAGTGTTTCAGAGGAATTGTTTAAACAGTGAGTTATTAGGATACAACATTGCCACAGGAGCCCTGGAATAATTAAAAAGTTAACTTTCTGATTTGTTTCGTTTCCGAGGTTGGCCGTAATTCTGTAATATAGGAAGGGTTGGATAGCGAACAGCTTCCAGTTACAGTTGTTTGCTTATAAGATGTGAAACTTACAGGTTCAGTTTTGGTATGATACAAACCTTCCGCACAATTTTGGCAGCACAGTCTATTTGTTGGTGAATATTTTAGGTTTGTGAGATTGTAAACGTGTGGAGAATATGGAATAGGCCCTTAAGGGCGAATTAACCGGGGTTATGGATATTCTTAGGAAGTTTTTCTTCTATACCACTTTATCTTATAGATAAAGCAGAATGGGAAATTTGGCCTCTTTAAAAATGACTTGGCCCAATAATAGGGTTTAGATTTAATGAGGGACGAGCTAGTGGGAACAGATCCATGCTGGGGGCAGGGATGTTTTGTGTGTCTGTGGTATCAGTAATGTGGGCCCGCCCCCCCCGCCCCTGCTGCTAGCCAGACAGCAGGATTTAGGATGCATTCCCTTCCAAGGAGATTGGTTCCTGAGGGCTGTCTCACCTGGGGCGCAGCTTAGACCACAGTTGAAAATGGGCTGGAGGCTCCACACCGTGTCTCAGTCACCCAGTTATTGGCTCTGCTTCTTTGCGGACACACTCGTACTCTCGTGTAAATCAGGTACTGTGTCCTCATGCATCCACACCGCACCCCCAGACCACCACCACCCCAATACACACCCAGATGACAGTGGTTACCTTTGACTGGGTTCCAGCAAGCGGTTTTCTTTACTGTTTTATTTGTGCTGTCATGTGTTTCCCTGGTAACTGGGAGCTGAGTGATGTCATGCTGCTGCTCATTTTACAGATGCAGACACTGAGGCCCTGGGGTGTTGAGTGACCTTCTCAGGACGGCACAGCCAGTGGGCAGGGGCACTCGGCGTTAAACCATGATCTGCAGAAAGCAGCCCGCCCTTCACATTCCCCTCTCTTCCTTCGGAGAACATTTTTGACGAATTATTTGCTAAACTGAATTATTCCAGGGTCAAATGGATGCTTTAAAGCAGGCATATGACTGGGTGCAGTCATATTACACTGGCTCATGCGTGTAATCCCAGCACTGTGGGAGGCCAAGGCGGGTGAATCACCTGAGGTCAGGAGTTCGAGACCAACCTGGCCAACATGGTGAAACTCTGTCTTTGCTAAAAATACAAAAATTAGCCTGGTGTCGTGGCGAGCACCTGTAGTCCCAGCTACTCGGGAGGCTGAGGCAGGAAAATCGCTTGAATCTGGGAGGTGGAGGTTGCAGTGAGCCGAGATCCCACTGCTGAACTCTAGCCTGGGTGACAGAGTGAGACTGTCTCTAAATAGATAAATAAATAGATAAATAAATAAATAAATAAATAAATAAAGGATGCGCAGAAATCTCAGACCATTCGACTAGGATTTAATGCTCCAAATAAGCAAATCACTATTGACTATAAGATCTATGGTTCCAGACAGCAAAGCACCGGGTAGAAAACAGACCAAACAAAAAGATCAGCCCTTGAATTAACTGGAGGTTTTATTAAGGAACAATGCAGGGAAGTGGTGGTTTCAAACTCATCCACTGTTTTCAATGGAGTGTTGTTGGTTCCCCAGGATTTACAGCCTTTGATGCGATATGACCGGCCTGGAGGTGCTGTATGCAACAGGCCAGCCATCGGCTAGGTTTAGTGGGAGCCATTCCAGGAAGGGCTGCCAGCTTTCAGCAGAGGAGCCCAGGAGTGACGAGTGCACCTGAGGGCGGGGCCTGGGAAGGCACACGTGGTGGGGGCAGTTCATTTAGGCTGGCGTGGGGTTGAACACAATCACTGTGACTGTGACTAGATAGTTGTTGGTGGTTTTATATAGCCCACCAAGGACAAAACATTTTTTGAAAATTTTTTGAAGTCAGAATATGGTGAAATTCAAATAGCTGCCAGTTTTGAATGACATCCAGTGATACAAGATGTTCATTTTTTTTGTGGTGGTTTTTGAATGAGATTTTAAATTCTGTGATAGGAACTTTTTATTATGAGCTTGTATAAAGGCTGTGTTTGTGTTTTTCAGAGCAACGTGGCTGATGACCCAATAGACAACTCAAACCTTGAATATGCTCTGTGTTCCTTCTGGACAGTGGTCTTTCAGAAACATTGACATTCTTTGTTTTATTTTTATTTTTAATTTTAAAAAACAATTTATATATAATGAAATATATGATATATAATATATACATTATAACGAATTATATGTAAATTATATACGCAAATTTATGTGTGCGTATGTATATATATGTGTGTGTGTGTATGAGACAGGGTCTTGCTCTGTTGCCCCAGCTGGAGTGCAGTGGCGTGATCACGACTCATGTCAGCCTTGATGTCAGCTCATTGCACCACCACACCTGGCTGATTTTTTTTTTATTTGTAGTAGAGACAAGGTTTCACTATGTTATTTAGTCTGGTCTCCAACCCCTGCGCTCAAGCGATCCATCTGCCTTGGCCTCCCACAGTGCTGAAATTATAGGCATGAGCCACTGTGCCTGGCCAGGTGTGTATATTTATGAGGTACATGAGATATTTTGGCACAGGCATGCAACGTGTAATGATCACATCATGGAGAATGGGGTCTCCATCCCCTCAAGCATTTATCCTTTGTGTTATAAACAGTCCAGTTATACTCTTTTAGTTATTTTTGAATGTACAATTAAATTATTATTGACTGTAGTCTCATTGTTGGGCTAAATACTAGGTCTTATTCTTTTTTTTTTTTTTTTTTTGAGATGGAGTCTCACTGTGTCTCCCAGCCTGGAGTGCAGTGGCATGATCTCGGCTCACTGCAGCCTCTACCTCCCGGGTTCAAGTGATTATCCTACCTCAGCCTCCTGAGTATGTTGGATTACAGGTGCATGCCACCACACCCATCTAATTTTTGTATGTTTAGTAGAGACAAGGTTTCACCATGTTGGCCAGCCTGGTCTCGAACTCCTGACCTCAAGTGATCTGCCTGCCTCGTCCTCCCAAAGGGCTAGGATTACAGGCGTGAGCCACTGAGCCTGGCCTTATTCATTTTTTTTAACTATTTTTTTGTACCCATTGACCATCCACCTTCCTCCTGCTACCCGCTTCCCAGCCTCTGGTAACCATTCTTTTATTCTCTGTCCCCGTGAGTTCAATTGCTTTGATTTTTAGATCTCACAAGCAAGTGTGAATGTGGGATATTGGTTTTTCTGTGTCTGGCTTATTTCACTTAACATAATGACCTCCAGTTCATCCCTGTTGTTGCAAATGATAGGATCTCATTCTTTTTTTTTTTTGAAACGGAGGCTCGCTCTGTTGCCCAGGCTGGAGTGCAGTGGCACGATCTCTGCTCACTGCAAGCTCCGCCTCCTGGGTTCACAGCGTTCTCCTGCCCCAGCCTTCTGACTAGCTGGGACTACAGGTGCCCGCCACCACGCCCAGCTATTTTTTTTGTATTTTTAGTAGAGACGGGGTTTCACCATGTTAGCCAAGATGGTCTCTATCTCCTGACGTCGTGATCCACCTGCCTTGGCCTCCCAAAGTGGTGGGATTATAGGTATGAGCCACCGTGCCCGGCCCAGGATCTCATTCTTTTTTATTTTTATGTTATGTTATGTTATGTTATGTTATGTTATGTTATGTTTGTTATGTTATGTTATGTTATGTTATGTTATGTTATGTTATGTTATGTTATGACAGAGTCTCGCTCTGTTGCCCAGGCTGGAGTGCAGTGGCGCAATCTCAGCTCACTGCAGGCTCCGCCTCATGGGTTCCTGCCATTCTCCTGCCTCAGCCTCCCGAGTAGCTGGGACTACAGGCGCCCGCCACCACGCCTGGCTAATTTTTTTGTATTTTTAGTAGAGATGGGGTTTCACCGTGTTAGCCAGGATGGCCTCAATCTCCTGACCTTGTGATCGGCCCGCCTCAGCCTCCCAAAGTGCTGGGATTACAGGAGTGAGCCACTGCGCCCGGCCTCATTCTTTTTTATAGTGGAATAGTACACCACGGTGTATATGTACCACCTTTCTTTTCTCCACTCATTTGTTGCCGGGCCACATTATTTTTAATTCACTTTGAGCGTGTGTCCGTGGGTGCAGGGCTGTAGGCCTCTCGTTGCAGAATGCGGAGCTTGGGAGAAAGGCGACGTCCCTGCCTCTCCTGCAGTGTGTGTTGCAGACCCATGGATGTGGGAAAGTGGTGTTTGTGGGTGAGAATGATTGGCGGATGAGTCATTCAGGCATGTCAGAAAATACTGAAACTCAGTGAAATAGCAGGATTGAGTAACTTTTTCGCCGTTGACTTTGGTGGGGAGTGGATGGTATAAAGTCGACTAGGCTTGATAAAGCTTCCCTAAGTGTTTGCCTAGCTAAATACAGGGTATCGCAGCGGCTTTTAAACAGACGATTGCAAAGAAGGAAGTGGCGGGGGGCGCTGCTGTTCAGGCATTGTCTGGATGCATGGCATCCTGCTTTTCTGGAACTCACAGGGTAGGGAAGGATCGGACCTTTTTTTTTTTTTGAGACAGAATCTTGCTGTCTCCCAGGCTGGAGTGCAATGGCATGATTTGGCTCACTGCAACCTCCGCCTCCTGGGTTCAAGTGATTCTTCTGCCTCAGCTGCCTCGGCTTCCTGAGTAGCTGGGATTACAGGCACCCGCCATCATGCCTGGCTAATTTTTGTGTGTTTTTTTTTTTTTTTTTTTTGACGGAGTCTCGCTCTGTCGCCCAGGCTGGAGTGCAGTGGCGCAATCTCGGCTCACTGCAAGCTCCGCCTCCGGGGTTCACGCCATTCTCCTGCCTCAGCCTCTCCGAGTAGCTGGGACTACAGGCGCCCGCCACCACGCCCGGCTAATTTTTTGTATTTTTAGTAGAGACGGGGTTTCACCGTGGTCTCGATCTCCTGACCTCGTGATCCGCCCGCCTCGGCCTCCCAAAGTGCTGGGATTACAAGCGTGAGCCACCGCGCCCAGCCATTTTTGTTTTTTTTGTAGAGATGGGGTTTCACCATGCTGGCCAGGCTGGTCTCCAACTCCAGACCTCAGGCTATCCGCCCGCCTCAGCCTCCCAAAATGCTGGGATTACAGGCGTGAGCCACCGCTCCCAGCCTGGGTCAGACCATCTTAAATTGCTTCAGTGGCCAAGCAGGATTCCGCGAGCGTCAGACCTTCCCAGGAGAGTTCAGTGCTTTTGGCAAGGAGTTAACCATTTCAGAGCTCTGATAAGTCTGGAGATAGTGGCTTGCTCATACCTTGAGAAACGCTGCCTCAGAAATGAGGAGTGTTGGTTGGTTTATTGAGCAGCTGCTATGTGTGAAAGCCTGGAGAGCCAGTGTGGTCCTGACTTCTGCGGCTGGGTGGAGATGGACCATCCGATGAGCGAGGGGGCTGAGCTCAGGGGCAGGGTGGTGACACTAGGTGCAGGCAAGGGCAGGCTGGGACTCTCCTGTACCCCCCTGGACGTGTGCATTGTGTGCTGGGCAGGGAGACCAGGAGTCAGATGGATCCTCCGGTCGGGAGAGGGCTGACCGTGGAGGGTTTGGTGGGCCCCCCCTCGGGAGGATTTAGGCAAGAGCTGGGTCCCGTGTCCCAGCTGCTAGGTGGTGAGAGTGGAGGGGAGGGAAGCTGGGGACATCATGCTTGCTCCAGCATGGGGGTGGCTGAGGAGGGATTTGCCAGCTTAGACGGTCAGACACATCTCAGCCTATGTGCTCCATGTGCCGGGAACCCTCCCAGGCTTTGCAGGCCCCGTCACTTGCAGTTCTCCAGCCGCCACACTGTGGCGTGGAAAGTACCGTTGCCACCCCCATCCTAGAGATGAGCAAACCAAGGACAGGGCTCCCAGGGCACCAGGTTGTGGTGGCAGCAGTGGGATTCGAACCTGGACTGGGCAGCTCCTAAGGCATGTTCCCTGTGTGTGCCTTCCAGAAAAAACTGGCTGTAGGAGGATGACAGTGAAACTGAGAGAGGTGCGTTCCCTGAGCCAGAGTCCTTCCCGGGAATCGGCTTTGGGGAGAAGACATGAGGCCATTTTTGGCCCCGTGTGGCTGGGTATCTTTGAGAGTGTCCTGAAGTCGATTGTGTGTGCAGGTCCAGACTGGGGAGACCAGCTCAGATTATGGACACAGAAGTGAGGGTGCTGGCAGTTAGGAGGGGACCCAGGCCCAGCCTTGAGGAGTCATGGCCCGAGTAGCCTGCTGGGTGGGGAAGGGTCTGCTTGGGAGCTGGAGCAGGAATAACCACGTGCAGGGGAGGGCCCATGGGTGCAGGCCCTGGAGGCTGAGGGAGGGCGAGGTTCTCTGAGGGGGTCATCCATGATGGATGCCGTCTGGCGATTGGAAAGCCTGGGGACAGAGATGTGATGGGTTAGCCAAGGGCAGGTCCTTGGTGGCCTCTGTGAGATCTGAGTGGAGTGGTTTGGGGTGCCTCTGAGAAGCAAATGACAAGGTTGCTGGCGTGAGTAGGGTGGGAATGGGACCCAGCCTCAGAGGGAAGGCAGGGTGTCATGGGCACAGGCCTGCACGAGGCCGAGCCAAAGGCCCAGCGGAGTTGGCAGGTTATGCACAGCACCTAGCCGTCCTGCAGCCTAGCGTGGGACTGGCCCGTCTCAGGGGCTTTGGGAGTGGGCAGTGTCAGGTCTTCCTCAGTGTCTCCCAAAGGGCTGCTGTGGCCAAGCTTCGTAGACGGGTTTGCCAGGACAGTAACTTCTGCCTCTCTCTGAGTCATTGGACCTGGAGGGGATGGAGGAGCAGGAGGTGGATGGGAAAGGGGGGCCTGGGAGAATGCAAGGGGCCACGGGCCCACGGGACATGGACTCACCAGGGCAGGGCCCCCACCTCAGCACCAGCTGCCTGGGGACAAGAGGTCTATGTCTGGCCCCATGTACCGACCAGGGTGTTGAGAGACCATTTTTAAAAGTCCAGGTGAAGTAGCAGGCAGGTGAAACTCCGGGCGAGGTCCTGGAGCCCTGGGCGGGAGCCGGCAGGAGGGGTGGTGCTGGCCACGCCTGGAGCGGGCCCATATTGCTAGGCATGCCAGAACCCCATGGCAGCCCCAGTGTCACTGCTGAAGGGTCCCCTTGGGTTTGGGCTGGTGCCTGTGCCTGCACATTTTGAAACCCGATAGCAGAACCTGTTTAGGAACGGGATAGGTGGGTAGTTGGGGGCTGGGGCCCCTGGCAGCGGCCACCTTAGCTGGGGTGTGGCCTGTGGCCCGGTGCCACGGGGCTCATCCCTGCCAACACTCGGATTCAAACAGAAGTAGATGTTATCGTGTGGGTGCAGCTTGTAGAAAGTAGTCCTGAGTGATTTCTTCAGCCCACAGCCTTGGGGGAAATCGTTTTCTAAGTTTTTTCTTCTTTTCCTGTAACCTGAACACACAGGTTCATGTAAATGCCCCAAATTCCCTAGAATGAAATTCCTGAATGCTGGGAGGGGTTGTAGTAAACAACCCTCTTTTTTTTTTTTTTTTTTTTGAGACGGAGTTTTGCTCTTGTTGCCCAGGCTGGAGTGCAGTGGCGCGATCTCGGCTCACTGCAACCTCTGTCCCCCAGGTTCAAGTGATCCTCCTGCCTCAGCCTCCCGAGTAGCTGAGATGACAGGCGCGCACCACCACGCCCGGCTAATTTTGTATTTTTAGTAGACATGGGGGTTTCTCCGTGTTGGTCAGGCTGGTCTTGAACTCCCGACCTCAGGTGATCCGCCCGCTTCGGCCTCCCAAAGTGTTGGGATTATAGGTGTGAGCCGCCGCGCCCGGCCATAAACGACCCTCTTTAATTCAGCGACCCAGCCTTCCTCTTGCTTGTTTTGGGAGGAAATGCAGGCAGAAGTTCAAGCCATGAGGGTCCAGAGGCCAGTCTTGCACTAGTGGCCGCTCCTCGTGGAGGCCCCTGGGCTTCCCTCTCCTGTTGCCTGTGGGCCTGGGGCCTGGTAGGTGGTGTGGATTATTTCTGGAATGAGCCAGAGGGGACCCTCGGAGGGGTGAGGGGAGGGGGCTGCCTGCCAGGTGGAGGGCCCAGTGCCTTTACTTGGGGGTACAAGGGGAGCCACGCAGAAGCACGGACAGCCCCCAGGAGACATTTTTGGTTCCTCCCACACGTGCTGAGGGACTCAGCCCTGGGTGAAGGGATGGGCGTTTTTCAGGGAAACACCAGTGGCTGAATTCTTAGGCTTTTGCTTCAGGTAAGGACTTGTGGATACCTTAGAATCAGGTCCCCCTTTTGGGCGTGAACATTCCATAGCTGAGAAAAGCCCCATACCAGCCTTTTAGTGGTGTCATCCCTCTAGCGCCTGTTCTCTTGTCCTGGATAAAGGCCAGTGGCTCTTAAAAAACAAAACACACAGACACCCACACACACACACAACGGGGGTGGGGGCCATCTTCAAGGTCATCGTGTGGGGTAACACCTTTCCTTCCAGCTGCCCGACCACATTGACTTTGCCCCTCCCAGTTGTCATGGGGATTGTGCAGTGGGCAGGGTGTGTCCCTCAGAGCTGCGGGCCTTGTTTGGGGGCTTGAGTGTGTCCCAAGCACAGGGGGCTGGCCTGTCAGAGGGGAATCGTGTAGCCAAGGAGGCTGGCCCAGAGCAGGGGTGATTGAGAAGTGGGCGTGGGACAAGATGGCTGTTCCCGGCCCGCCTGGGTCTGTGTGCTTCCCACCAGCGCGGTGCCTGTTCGGGCTGTGCCTGCATCATCTCAGTGAAATCTTACAGGATTCCCATGGTAAGGGCAGAGAAACTGAGGCTAGAGAGCTTGTAGCGGCAGGAAGCGTCAGGCGCAGACTCTGGGGTCTGAATGCTCTAATCATGGTGCTGACAGCCACCTTCCGTCCCTTCTGTCTGCCAGTGGCGAGGCCCTGGGACACAGAGTTGGAGATTTCTGAGGACAGAAGCTCAGTGCAAGCGACTGCATTGCCTGAAACAGGACGGCTGAGAGTTACCTGCACATGGTGCCTGATTGTGGGGGTGGGTGACAGTGGCAGCCGTGCTGCAGGACTGTGGGAAGGGCTAAGGCTGGAGAAGGGGCTCCTTGGAGCCTTCTCTGGGTCCTTGTGGGGTCTCTTATGGTAGAGCTGTCACAAGAAGCTGTGGAGTGCAGGACTGGTGGGCACCAGGTGCAGGGAGGCAGGCATGTCACTGGTCAGAGCTGGAGGCTCTATTTGGGGAGCCTGGGGAGGGAGATACCAGATGAGGAGCCTGCTCAGAGCAGGGGCTGATGCACCTGTTGAGGGGCCTTCCAGCTCAGAGAAACTGGATTGTACTGGCTGGGGAGCCACCTTTCTCCTGCCCTGTATTCTTCCCTCCCTCCCTCCAACTATCCATCCGCCTATCAAGATTTTTCTTTCTTTTTATTTTATTTACTTATTTATTTGAGACAGAGTCTCTCTCTGGCACCCAGGCTAGAGTGCAGTGGTGCAATCTCAGCCCACTGCAACCTCCGCCTCACAAGTTCAAGTGATTCTTGTGCCTCTGCCCCTTGAGTATCTGGACTACAGGCGCCCGCTACCACACCCAGCTAATTTTTCTTTTCTTTTTTTTTTTTTTTTGAGACGGAGTCTCGCTCTGTCACCCAGGCTGGAGTGCAGTGGCGCAATCTCGGCTCACTGCAAGCTCCGCCTCCCGGGTTCACGCCATTCTCCTGCCTCAGCCTCTCCGAGTAGCTGGGACTACAGGCGCCCGCCACCACGCCCGGCTAATTTTTTGTATTTTTAGTAGAGACGGGGTTTCACCATGGTCTCGATCTCCTGACGTCGTGATCCACCCGCCTCGGCCTCCCAAAGTGCTGGGATTACAAGCGTGAGCCACCTTGCCCAGCCTTCACCCAGCTAATTTTTCTATTTTTAGTAGAGACAGGGTTTCACCACATTGGCCAGGCTGGTCTCGAACTCCTGACCTCAGCTGATCCTTCCGCCTTGGCCTCCCAAAGTGCTGGGATTACAGGCATCAGCCACTGTGCACCAGGCTTAGATTTTTCTTTCTTAATAGTCTGCTTTTATTCGCAGTTTTGTATCTTCTTTTAAATATTTTTTAGGATTTTTGTTCATATCTAATCTAAATGACACTTGGTTAAAGTAAACTAACAGCAACTAATTCAAATAAAATCACAGGCCCTGTTAGCATTCGGAGATAAGAATGCTCTTGCAGGGCAATAACCATTTGTCACTGAGTTGATTGTTGCAGGGCGGTTTTCATCGTCAGAATGAAGTTGTTCAGCTGCCCTGCAGTTCTGCTATCGGCCAAGGCCCCAGGGGTTGTCCTTTGATGTGTTGTGCTGCCGGGCATGCGATGCAGGCCCGCTGAGCAGGTGTTCTCCCAGCATTGGAGACGGCCTGAGATTTCACCAGAGATGAGGCCTGGGCGGTTCTCCACTCACTGCCCCGTGCAGATTGCCTGAGGCCGGGTCAGCCTGGCCCCCTCTGGACCTCAGAAGGTGCAATGGCCATCCCCTGGGGCCCCTTCCCTGCTGCCTCTCACCCTTCTGTAGGTTAGGGATTGGAAAAGCAGAGATCCAGCCTGGAGATCTGACTGTGATTTGGGAAACCTCCTTTTTCTTGCCTATGTATGTCGCAAGCGCTGAGAAATTATCCCATTAAAAAATTGTTATGAAATATTTGCAAATCCTATATGTGATAAGGGATTAATATCCAGACTAGGTAAAGAACTCCTACAGTTTAGCTACAAGAAAACTATGGAATTAAAAAATGAGCAAAGGACTTGAATAGATATTTCTTCTAAAGATACAGATGGCCAATAAGCACAAAAAAAGACGCTCAGAGTTACTAGTCAACAGGGAAATTCAAGTCGAAACCGCAGGCTTGGGGGCTGCAGCCTATAATCCCGGCACTTTGGGAATCCGAGGCAGGAGGATTGCTTGAGCCCAGGAATTGGCAATTTCTACCAAAAAAAATACAAATATAAAAAAATTAGCTGGGTGTGGTAGCATGAGCCTGTAGTCTCATCTACTCAAGAGGCTGAGGCAGGAGGTTCGCTTCAGCCTGGGAGGTGGAGGTTGCAGTGAGCTGAGATTGCATCACTGCACTCCAGACTGGGCAACAGAGTAAGACCCTGTCTAACACATACACGCTGTTGCAGGGCAATAACCGTTTGCCGGTGAGTTGACTGACACACACACACAAAAACCCCAAACCTGCAAGGAGATACTGCTTCATACCCATTAGGATGACTGTGGTAAAAAAAACTCAAGAAAACACATGTTGAAGGATGCAGAGAAACTGGAACCCTTTTGCACCGTTGGTGGAGTGTAAAATGGTGCGGGTGCTGTGGAACACAGTATGGAGGTTCCGCAAAATATGACAAATAGAACTACCATATGATCCAGCAATCCCACTTCTGGGTATACTGTAATTGAAAACAAGGTCTTTAGTTTTATTTTTGCTTTTGAGACACAGTCTCACTCTGCTGCCCAGGCTGGAGTGCAATGGCGCGATCTCGGCTCACTGCAGCCTCTACCTCCTGGGTTCAAGCAGTTCCCCTGCCTCACCCTCCCGAGTAGCTGGGGTTATAGGCGTGCGCCACCACACCTGGCTAATTTTTATATTTTTAGTAGAGACGGGGTTTCTCCATGTTGGCCAGGATGGTCTCGAATTCCTGACCTCAGATGATCCGCCTGCCTCAAGCCTCCTAAAGTGTTGGGATTACAGGTGTGAGCCACTGTGTCCGGCCTGGCTGAAAACAAAAATCTTTTTTTTTTTTTTTTGAGATGGAGTCTCGCTCT
Organism: Hylobates moloch; assembly: GCF_009828535.3. Lineage (NCBI taxonomy): Eukaryota > Metazoa > Chordata > Mammalia > Primates > Hylobatidae > Hylobates > Hylobates moloch. Next base: position 27,546,334 of record NW_026652294.1, on the reverse strand, counting down.
GTCGCCCAGGCTGGAGTGCAGTGGCGCGATCTCGGCTCACTGCAAGCTCTGCCTCCCGGGTTCACGCCATTCTCCTGCCTCCCGGGTTCACGCCAAAATAGTGGGCTAGGGTGTCCCCCACCAGCCCGGCTAATTTTTTGTATTTTATAGTAGCGGTTTCACCTTGTTTAGGCAGGATGGTCTCGATCTTTGGCCTCCCAAAGTGCTGGGATTACAGGCGTGAGCCACCGCGCCTGGCTGAAAACAAGATCTTTAAAGAGGTATTTGTACACCCATGTTCATAGCAGTGTTATTCACAGTAACCAAAAGGTGGAAGCAACCCAGGTGTCTGTGAACAGATGAATGGATAAGCAACATGTGGTTCAGTTGCACGATGGAATATTACTCAGCCTGAAAAAGGGTGGAAATTCTGACACTTGCTACAGTGTGGGTGAACCTTAAGGACGTTATGCTAAGTGAAATAAGCGAGACGCAAAAGCGCAAATTCTGTATGATTCCACTGAGGTCCCTAGAGGAGTCAAATTCATAGAGAAAGGAAGTAGAATGGTGGGTGCCAGGGGCTGGGGAGGTGACAGGAGTTGTGTTTAATGGGGACAGAGTTTCACTTTGGGGAGATGAAAGGCTCTGGAGATGGAGGGTGATGATGGTTGTATAACAGTGTAAATGTACTTCATGCCCCTAAACTGTGGGTGCATTTAAAAATGGTTACAGTGGGCCATACCTGTAATCCTAGCACTTTGGGAGGCCGAGGCAGGTGGATTACATGAGGTCAGGAGCTCGAGATCAGCCTGGCCAACATGGTGAAACCTTGTCTCTACTAAAAATACAAAAAATTAGCTGTGCCCGATGACGGGTGCCTGTAATCCCAACTACTCGGGAGGCTGAGGCAGGAGAATTGCCTGAACTGGGGAGGTGGAGATTGCAGTGAGCTGAGATCGGGCCATTTTACACTAGCCTGGGTGACAAGAGCAAGACTCCATCTCAAAAATAAAAGTGGTTAGCGTGTTAAGATCTGTATTATGTACATTTTTTATTACAAGAAAAAAATGCTAGAAGGACTAATGCAACCTGTTGCAGACACTCAGGTGTGCGAGGTGTGGGAGCAGGCGCCTGTGTCTGTGGTTTCAGGTATGATTTCCCTGAGAGCTTGAGCACTGAGCGGGTTCCTTTGGTCCTGTCCTGGGGTTCGAGGCCATCCAGGGCCTCCTGCCAGGCTCAGGGCTCTTCTTCCTTCTGTGCCTTTTCCTGCGTTCTCAGCCCGTGTCTTGACATCATAAATGGCAATAGGGGGCTGGGCGCAGTGGCTCACGCCTGTAATCCTAGCACTTTGGGAGGCCTAGGCAGGTGGATCGCCTAAGGTCAGGAGTTGGAGACCAGCCTGGCCAACCTGGTGAAATCCCATCTCTACTAAAAAAATACAAAAATTAGCTGGATGTGGTGGTGGGCGCCTGTAATCCCACCTACTCGGGTGGGTAAGGCAGGAGAATCGCTTGAACCCACGAGGCGGAGGTTGCGGTGAGCTGAGATTGCGCCACTGCACTCCAGCCTGGGCGACGAGCGAAACTCTGTCTCAAAAAAAAAAAAAAAGCAATAGGGGTAGGTATTGAAATATAAATCTTGCACCTGGTACGTGGATCAAATCTCTGGTTATTTGACTGCATATCAATGGCCACACAAATGGACATGTTCCCTGTTTTAGGAGCCCTGGGTGCAAGGAAGCCTCCGTGTTTCTGGAGGCAGCTGTGCAGGGTCCAGTGTTTCCTGGTTTTTCTGCAGGTTCTGGGACCTTGCATCTCAGAGGCATGGGAGGGGGTCCCTGGGTATGTGGGTGTCTCGGGCACCTCCCAGCCCCGCCCAGGAAGGGAGACCAGCTGGGCATTCAGACCTGATGCCCAGCCTCTGCCTGGTTCCACCAACTTGGACAAGAGGTAAGCTCTAGTGGGCGGCTGAGACCACTGCTCCCTGGGCCAACCTGGGAGCTCCCAAATCGTAGCCCTGTGCTCTGTGCGGCCCAGTGCTGGCCCTCAGCACCCTCTCTTCATGACCAAGCTTTGGGTCCAAAACCACCAGTACAGGCGCTGGTTCAAGTGTATTTGTATCAGCATTTGGATACACTGAAGCAATTTGGCTGGATCTCTGTCCTTGTTTGTTTCTACAGGGGTGGAATTCACAGAATGTGAAGTTGACCATTTTAATGTGAGCCATTTTGTGGCGTTTAGAACATCACAGTGGTGTGCAACACCCCCACCCTGTCCAGTTCCAAAGCATTTTCATTTCCCTCAAAGGAAAGCCCATACCCTCTGGCAGCCCCAACCCATGGGCTTTTGTGTCTGGCTTCTCCCCAGCCAGTGTCAAGTTTTCCGGGTCAAGCACAGCGCAGCACGTGGCAGTATTTTCTTGTCTTTATGTTGGTGTATTTTTTTTTTTTTTGATACGGAGTCTCGCTCTGTTACCCAGGCTGGAGTGCAGTGGCTCAATCTTGGCTCATTGCAACCTTTGCCTCCTGAGTTTAAGCGATTCTCCTGCCTCAGCCTCCTGAGTAGCTGAGATTACAGGCATGTGCCACCACATCCAGCTAGTTTTTGTATTTTTAGTAGAGACGGAATTTCTCCAGGTTTTCCAGGCTGGTCTCGAACTCCTGACCTCAAGTGATCTACCCGCCTCAGCCTCCCAAAGTGCTGGATTACAGGCGTGAGCCACTGCGCCCGGCCACAACTGGAGTCTTTATAAGAGAGAAGACAGAGACAGACACACAATGAGGAAGCCACAACGTGAAGATGGAGGCAGAGACTGCAGCCACGCTCGGATTACAGGCGTGGGCCACCATGCCTGACCTCATCTTAATTTATATCTTAATCTGTAGCCTTTATTTCCAAGTTAGGTCACATCCACAGGTACTGGGCATTGGGGCAGGGTAGTGAACCCACTGCCACGCCTGCCTTCATGTTCGTGTGTGTGACTGGTTTCTTCGTGTTAAATCAGATAACCGAGGTCTCCCTTCTCAGTGGGATCTGCAGTCTGTCCACCCGAATGCCTGAGCACACCATCGGTTTCCCTTGTCACAGTGCAATGTGGTCTGTGGGAGCCCACTCCCTTCGTTCTCCTCTAACGAGACTGAGTGTGGCATGGGCTGAGCGCCTCTGCTGATAGTGCCCCCACAGGCTCTGACTCAGTAAGGTCTGCCGTGATAGCAGCGTCTGGGTTAAGGGGCCGCGCTGTGCTTCGAGATGTCCTTTAGAAAGGGGATGCCGAGGCCAGGCGCGGTGGCTCACGCCTGCAATTGCAGCACTTTGGGAGGTCGAGATGGACGGATTACATCACCTGAGGTCACGAGTTCGAGACCAGCCTGACCAACATGGAGAAACCCCATCTCTACTAAAAATACAAAAAAATTACCCGGGCGTGGTGGCACATGACTGTAATCCCAGCTACTTGGGAGGCTGAGGCAGGAGAAATCGCTTGAACCCAGGAGGCGGAGGTTGCAGTGAGCCGAAATCCTGCCATTGCACTCTGGCCTGGGCAACAAAAGTGAAACTCTATCTCAATAAAAAAAGGAAGGGGACACTGCGGGAGGTGTGTAGTTAACAGAATATGGGGACATGGGGTGGTGGGTGCTTTCAGATGACAGCACACCCTCCCTTTCCCTCTGGGTCTCAATGCCAAGTGCCATAGCCATGGGAGTTGCCTCTTCAATGCAGCCCTCGCTTCTAAGCGTGGAAAATTCTAACACATAATTGCAAGTTCTCCCAATTCTTCAAAGAGGAGAGAATGGAAAATATGAAGGTTTATTGTTCTGTGAGACTTCCTGTCTGTCCTGCATGTGGCCGTCGGAGGTCAGGGGTGCGTCTGTGTGTGCAGGACAGGAAGCTCAGGGGCATGGGTTGTGGCGTGTCTGCAGGGGCACTTTACTGTGGACAGGGGTACCGAGACAAGAGCCGGCCTGGGGTGCCGGGATGGTGCACATCAACCACTGTGGTTCTACCCTCCACATACCGCCTTGTGCCCCGCGGAAGATAAGTGCCAGATGGAGTCTGTTTTGGGAGGAAACCAGGCCGGGATGACCCCGTAGGCAGGAAACCGGTGGCTTTGGTGTTGGACGGCTGTCCGAGTCTCCGGTTTGGCCTGGGAAACCCATTGCATTTGCGGCAGAAATTCTCCATTCCCTCCTGTTTTTCCTGCGGCTCATCGGCCCAGCATTTTTTGCCAGAGCAAAGGTGGAGCAGTGGGAAAATGGGCCGAGCCCCTTCAGGGGCCAAACTTGCACCTGGAAGCTCCGTGCTCTGCAGCTGGGAAAACTGCGTCAGTGGGGGATGGGGAGGTAGTTTGTATACCTCAGGAGAATGATCTACTGGGGCGAGAACGTGCCCCGGCCAGAGCTGGACCCTCTGGATTCTTCCTCCAGAGTCACCAGCCTCAGGAAGTGGTTGAGCCCAGCTCATCCCTTATGGGTGATAAGGGTTCCTTTGCTTTAAAACACAAAAAGGGCGTCCCATGGCTTTGCCAGCCGTGACACTGGTTTAGGTGGGGTTCTCGGCATGGGTCAGTGGGAGTCAGCTGCAGGGGGAAACGGGGGGGGGGTGAGGGGACAGCCCTCGGCCGCTGCCTTCCTGCCAGTCCCCACCCCGCAGCTTCCTGCCTGGCACAACATAGGGTGTTGCCTGTGTCCTGAGAGAGTCGTGTGCCTGGGTAAGAAGTGGAGGGAATGGACTTTGTGGTCCGTTGGGCCAGAGGAGCAATATAACGTGAGCTGGTCGAGGAAATTACCCGGGAGGTGTCAAGGTGGCAGCAAATGAGCTTTGAAAAGTATGTCCTGGCCGGGCGTGGTGGCTCATGCTTCTAATCCCAAGCACTTTGGGGGGCTAAGGCAGGAGGCTTGCTTGAGGCCAGGAGTTCAAGACCGTCCTGGGCAACATGGCGAGACCCTGTCTCTATAAAAAATAATTTTAAAAAACCCCCCAAAACCGGTGTGCTATCCCTCCCCAATCCCCCCACCCCACAACAGGCCCTGGTGTGTGATGTTCCCCTTCCTGTGTCCATGAGTTCTCATTATTCAGTTCCCACCTATGAGTGAGAACAGGCGGTGTTTGGTTTTTTATCCTTGCGATAGTTTGCTGAGAATGATGGTTTCCAGCTTCATCCATGTCCCTACAAAGGACATGAACTCATCATTTTTTATGGCTGCATAGTATTCCATAGCATATATGTGCCACATTTTCTTAATCTAGTCTATCATTGTTGGACATTTGGGTTGGTTCCAAGTCTTTGCTATTGTGAGTAGTGCTGCAATAAATACACGTGTGCGTGTGTCTTTATAGCAGCATGATTTATAATCCTTTGAGTATATACCCAGTAATGGGATGGCTGGGTCAAATGGTATTTCTACTTCTAGATCCTTGAGGAATTGACACACTGTCTTCCACAATGGTTCAACTAGTTTACAGTCCCACCAACAGTGTAAAAGTGTTCCTATTTCTCCACATTCTCTCCAGCACCTGTTGTTTCCTGACTTTTTAATGATCGCCATTGTAACTGGTATGAGATGATATCTCATTGTGGTTTTGATTTGCATTTCTCTGAACTCATTCCTACTTTCTTAACCCCAATTGACTGTGCTGTGGATGCTGGTGAGTGCTGGAGATCTGCAGGATGGGCGGAATGTCCTAGTGTATCCTACTGCCGGGGCTGCCTTCCTACACCGGCTGCTGGGAGCTTGTTACACAGATAGGAGCCTGCCAGGCTGGGGAGGCCCCAGTGACTTAGTCATCCCCTGACCCCCCCAGCAGAACTTACAAAGCCTCAGCCTCTGTGCCTTTGAGTCCCCAGCCCTGAGCACTGTGTGACTGAGACCCATCCTATTGGCTGTGTCCTCCAGCTGCAGCCCCCGGGTGCCCTGCAGCATGTGCACACCCGCTTTGCATCAGGCTCAGCCCTCCCAGAGCTGACCTCACCATGGAGACACAGACTGTCATGCTTTCCTGTTTTCTGTCTAAGGCCTTCATAGAGTTTGTGTTTAAGGCGAGCCTCTTTGCCTTTATCCTGATGAAACATGTGCACACTTTCCTACCTGGGGGTCATGTGACTTGGGAGCATCCACTCACAAGCTGGCTGTTGTGATACACACTGAGACTGCTGGGCTGTGGTCCCAGCTGTGCTGCTGACAGCTGTGCAGCTCTCCCCCGGAGGGCGCAGGTGGGGCTCACTTGCCTGGCTGTGGGCTGGGAGTGGTGGGCAGGGTCGTGAGGTCCCAGAGTCTGGCCAGAGGGCTGATGCACAGGTGGAATGGCTCCTGCCGCCCATGCTGTGTCCCATGAGTGCCCCCGGGAGGGTTGGCTCTGCTGGGACCCTGAGGGGGGTCCACGCTGCCAGACAGCCTTTTCTCAGCCCAGGCTGAAGCTGACGGGGTGCTGTCTAGAAGGGGCTGGCCAGGGCTAGGCTGGTTGCCAAGGCCCAAGAGGGCTGGGGTTTGGACAGAGCCACTTGTGTGGGGTGGCATGGAGTTTGAAGCAGATGCCAGCCACAAAGAGCACGTCTGAGGTGCTCATCCCCCAGGCCTGAGGGCTGGATTGATGGCGGGTGCGGACAGGCATCCCTGGGGTGGGAAGAGGTGGCAGCTCCAGAGCTTTTCCCGCAGTGACTTGTGCTTGCTGACTTGGGAATGACTCAGTGAGGCAGGACAGGGCTGGGCAATTCATTCAGAAACACCCCTCTTATTCCAGAGCCCAGCCATGAGCCTCGGCCCTGCAGCCCTGGCTCCCTCCGGGGAGTGACTCCTCTCTTTGATGCTGGGAGGAGGGACCACAGAGTCTGGGGAGGTCTGGGGAGGTACTGAGAGGGGCCATTGCATTATCTCTGACTTTCAGCAAGGGTCTGGCAGTAATACGCAGATGCTATTGGGGTGTCCTCAGGCCACATCCTTCATGCCCCCACTCCCCACCTCACAGGACTGGTTCTGACTGACTGGCAGCCAGAGGTGTGTGGCCTTGGGCCCACGGGGATCAGAGTGCAGGTGGACCTCAGACTCCAGCCCTCACCTGGATGGGCTACCGGGGCCTGGTTAAATATCTGGGTGGAAGAGCTTTAGCATCACATAGGCCCGCAGTTGAGGTGTGGCTTAAATAATCACCCTTCAGAAATGCCAGCCCCATTGTGAGTAGTCTCACTCACTGGGTTTTTGACACTGTCATCTTGAGGACTGGGTGGGATTCCCCTGATGTTGGGGCCCACCTGGGTGGGAAAGACCCACAGTCAAGGTTAGATGATTCTGACCTCAGGAACCTTTCCCCAGTGGGTGCTGGGATGTCAGAAAAGTGTAGACAAGACAAGTAAAGAGCTGTGAAAAATTACAAATGGGGGCTGGGCGCGGTGGCTCATGCCTGTAATCCCAGCACTTTGGGAGGCCGAGGTGGGCGGATCATGAGGTCAGGAGATCGAGACCATCCTGGCCAACAAGGTGAAACCCTGTCTCTACTAAGAATACAAAAATTAGCTGGGTGTGGATGCGTGCACCTGTAGTCCCAGCTACTCGGGAGGCTGAGGCAGGAGAATGGCGTGAACCCCGGGAGGCAGAGGCTGCAGTGAGCTGAGATTGTGCCACTGCACTCCAGCCTGGGCGACAGAGCAAGACTCCGTCTCAAAAAACAAACAAACAAAAGTATTAATAAACTTATCTATGGCTTTGAGCTTCTGGGCCGTATTCCAACCAGTATTTATTAGGAGGCTCTCCGCGCAGGTGAGTGTTGGCTCTGGGGATGTAGTGACGGAGTAGACAGAAGTGCTGCTGCCTGTAGGAAGTGCACACTGCAGGGCTGGGACTCCTATCCCTGGTGCACGAGATAAGGGCCAATTATAACAGTGTACAGGCAGTATCTCATTATGGTAAACCTAAAGGCCTCCCCACATTGATCTTGGCTCCTAAGATTTTATGGTCGAGGATATTGCTTGAAATACTCAAGTTGCAACTTGAAGTGTGTTGGATTGCCTCCCTGTTAGTGTACATGTTTTGTGTGACTGCATTGGACTTCTTGGTATGGTCAGGTATGTGGGCTGGTTTAAGTGTCCTGTAAAACTCAGGACCCCACATGGGGAATGCTTTTGAACTTGTATTTCTAATCTTCTTGCAGACTTACAGACCGTGTTGCCTCTCGTGATCCTGAACACTCTTCCCCGTGTTGCCTGATAGTAGAGGAATAAAGGCAATAGTTGGATACCGCCTTTCCTTGAGTGTTTCCTTCATGTGTTCTGGCTCATTGCAGCAGCGTTGAGCCCACGTGGCCTAGTGCCCAGGTGTATGGTCCCCAGCCGCGTGATTTTGAGAGGCACCTGTGATGGTGGTCGCGGGTTTGAATCTCGCCCCAGAAGTCACTCACTGGTTAAATGGCCTCCTATTCACTCCACTGGGGAGGGACGGATTCCCGTCCTAGGATGATGGGGATTGCTGAGCACCTGACACTGGACAGATGAGGTCAGCAGCAGTGCGTGAGTAGCACAGAGGCCCAGCCTAGAGGAGGACATCGCCTGCCATGCGGGGCCACCCCAGGCAGCACTCAGGAGCAGAGGACAGCCAGGTGCTGTGGGGGACAAGCCCGGACCCGGTAGGAGCAAGAGGGTGGGGGGGCCCTGGTTCCTGCAGGGGTACATGGGTGTCTTGTCTGAATAATTCCTCTGGATGGCAGGGAATGGAAACCCGCTACCCTCTATAAGCAGGAGCTGCGCCTGATCCCCGTGACAGGAAGGGTTGACTGTGGAGGGATCTTATCCGAAGGAACAGAGTGGGACGGGGGACCTGTGGTGAGGCCGTTTGAGGCCTCCTGGTTTCAGCAGATGTCAAGGCAATGCATAGTATTGGGCCTTGATTTTTGTTGTTGTTGTTGTTGAGATGGAGTCTCACTCTGTCGCCCAGGCTGGAGTGCAGTGGCGTGATCTTGGCTCACTGAAACCTCTGCCTCCTGGGTTCAAGCAATTCTCATGCCTCAGCCTTCTGAGTAGCTGGGATTACAGGTGTACACCACCACACCGGGCTAATTTTTTGTATTTTAGTAGAGATGGGGTTTCACCATATTGGCCAGGATGGTCTCGATCTCCTGACCTCATGTGATCCTCCTGCCTTGGCCTCCCAAAGTGCTGGGATTACAGGCATGTGCCACTGCACCTGGCCAGTATTGGACCTTGATTTGGGGGCTGACACCTCAGTCCCTGAGTGCTTCTTGGTCCTCCTCTGTAAATCCGGGACACCTGCCGCTAGGTGTGAGCCCTCGAGGGCAGCACGCTTAGTAAAGGCTCATGAGCACCGCTGTCACTCTTGCTGCTGCTGCGATTGCCACACCCAGAGCTCCTGGCAGCGTGGGGGCCACTGGGCTGGGATCTGGGGGCGGGCTCGGGGCACTTCAGGACCCCAGGACCTAAATGACTTGCTGCATTTCTCGGAGGCAGCATGAAGGACATCCTGGCAGAATAGTAAGAGCTGACACCGGGAGGAAAGTAGGAGGTGACTGTCATGTCATCTGGGCAGGGGATGCTCTTACCTAGTGCCTGGGATGAGCAGTGAGCAGAGAGGCAGATCATTGTGTCTGATGACCGAGGGATGTTTACAGAGCTGGTAGTCCCCGTCAGTGGGAAAAGTGGCTTTTCCTGGGGCTGCCCCATACCAAGGGGACACCCCCTCCCCTCATCTCACCCTCTTCCCCTTCATCTGCCCCCTACTCTCCCTGCCTTCTCCACTGTTGGCCTTCAGCACATCACCCCCTGGGGTGTCCCATGATGCCGGCTGCCCTCAGGGGAGTTTGGCACTGTGGGGGTGTCGGTGCTGTCAGCCCCCCTGACTGCCCTGAGCTTCTCGAGTCCTGGGATCCACAGCTCTCTGAGCTTTGGGTGCCTGGCCCGAAGTCAAGGCATACTCAGTGTTTGTTGAAGGAATGAACGACAGCGTGCCAAAGAAGCTCAGCACAGTCACTATTGTGTTACGAAACAGAACAGAAGGAAAGTCTGCTCCACGCCATGCTCTGTTTTGGAGCGATGCTTTGACACACATGTTGGTCCCAGTTGGGATTTAAGGGCCTGGCCAGGAGGTTGTGGTGGGGGCCCTGGGCTGTGGTGAGCAGCCAGCTGTGTAGACTGGAAGAGCTGGGGGCACCTGCTTTGCGTGTGGTCCTCAGGGAGTCTCCAGTTGTGCCCCTGTTGCCTGTGTTTTTTCTCTGTTAATCATATTTCTGTCCCACCTTTGGTGTCCATCTTCTACGTAAAAACAAAACCAGAAAAACTGCCAAGGATCTATAATGTGAAGAAAACCAGCACTTTGTGAGTGTGTGTGTGTGTGTGTGTGTGTGTGTGTGTGTGTGTGTGTGTTTGTGTTTGAGACAGAGTCTTGCTCTGTCATCCAGGCTGAAGTGCAATGGCACGATTTCGGCTCACTGCAAGCTCCGCCTCCCGGGCCCACGCGATTCTCCCTTCTCAGCCTCCTGGTAGCTGGGATTACAGGTGCCTGCCACCATGCCCGGCTAATTTTTCTAGTTTTAGTAGAGATGGGGTTTTGCCATGTTGGCCAGGCTGGTCTCGAACTCCTGATCTCAGGTAATCTACCCACCTGGGCCTCCTAAAGTGCTGGGATTACAGGTGTGAGCCACCGCACCCAGCCAGCCAGCTCTTTGTGTTTTTGAATCTTTAAAGCTTTATCAGGAGCACTAGAAGTTGCTTTTCAGAATAGGAATATTTTTGGTTTGTTCACAAAGATAAGCACACCCACTCTAGAAAATTTTGGCTGTACCAAAAGGCATAAAGGAGAAAGGAAAACACCCCCAAACCCAAGCCCAGGAGCCTTTTCCTTTATGTCTTAATTTTTCTTCCGCTGCGCTCTGACTTTTCTGGGGCTGCGTGTGAGCTGAGATGGAGGCGGCTCTTGTCCCCCCCATCGGTTACCTCAGCGCCTCTCCTGTTGGCAGGGGTTGTCATGACGATGGGCCCTCCCTGAGCCAAGGGGGCACCTCGTGGGGCCCTTACATTGAAGAGCGGTCCCTTTGTCCAGGGACAATGGGGCCCTGAAGGACTGTTTGTGTGTCTGGCTCACTTTAATTACCTCCAAGGGGTAGCCCTGGGAAGGGGGTGCATTCCGGCCTCTGCAGCCCGGGAAGGGGGTGCGTTCTGGCCTCCGCGGCCCAGGAAGGGGGTACGTTTTGGCCTCTGTGGCCCGGGAAGGGGGTGTGTTCCGTCCTCCGTGGCATGAGCTGAGCAACTAGTTATTTCCTTTCCTGAAAATGCTTGAGCTTGGATCCCTCGTTTTAAAAAAATCATTTTTTTATTTCACACCAGAAGACCTTAGCTGTTATGACTTCAGCTAAATGGGTGAGAGACAGACTCAGAGGGTGCCACGTGGGCCGTCCTTGTCTGCTGGATGCAGAGGGTTCGGAGCTAGCCCAATTCACTGGTTTTAGAGCCAGCCTTCTGGACATGTTCTTGCCTCCTGCCCTGGAAAGGGACATGGGCCATCCCCCCTGCATGGCCTCCAGCCCTGTGGCCAGGTGTGGCATGAAGTCCCCAGCCTTGTCACCTGCGCCCTGTGAGTGGAGCTGGGCAGGGGGGGCACTTCGTGTCTTTCGTTCCTCACTGGATGCATCATGACGTCAGTCTTGGAGAAGGACCCGCCTGTGTGCCAGGTCCCTGGACTGAGCCCCTGCGTCGTGCATGGGTACTACCCTGCTGCCCCTGCTACCCTGTTGACCCCCCCAGCCATCCCCTCGTGAAACCCCTCCTCCCAGCTCCCTGAGGCCAGCCGTCCTCAGGAACCCCACAGACCCAGCCACCTCACTCCCGTACTCACTACTCACTTGAGCTGACAGCAGGGTCTCCCCCAGCACTGCTGGCACTGCTGATGTTCAGGGCCTCTGTAATGGGACGTCCTGAGCACTGCTGGGTACAGAGCAGCGACCTGGCCTTTACCTATCACGTAATGGGGTCCAGTAGCACCCACTGTCCAGTTGAGATGACCCAAAATGTTTCATACCTTGCCAAATGTCCCCTAGCCCCTCTCCCCCACTGAGACAGCTGCCATGGAACTGGGCTGCCCTCTGGATGGCCAGTGGCGTGGGCTCAGGGCTCCTTACACTGTGACAGCGCAGTGACCAACATCGACAGAACAGTAGCCTGTGAGTCCCGGGTAGAGAGGAAGCTGGCTTGGCCCAACCCTGCCCTGCTCAGTGGTTTGGGTGCCCATCAACCCCTCTGCACCCCATCTCCTCATCTGTAGAAGGCCGTGATGAGAGCTGCCCTGCAGGTGTCATGGCACACGGGGTCATTGGAGTCCCCACTTTGCAGATCTCACCCCCTCGTCCAGCCCCTGTGGTGCCTGTGAACCTGGCCATCTTGGGGACTCTCTAGGACTTGGCCATGGGAGCAGAGAAGTGTCCTCGCAGTCCCCCAGCCCCTCGCTCAGTTCAGGCCCTGGGCACTGGAGGGGTGCCAGATACAGGGACAGGATGCCTAGGAGGTGTCGTGTGATGATGACGCCTTTAAAATCTAGCAGAGAAAACGGCTGAGCGCTGGGCTGTCCTGCCCAGGTGGAGGCCACTGGTTGGAAAGAGGTGAGGGTCGTGGCTATCCTGGAGCCTTCCGGGAGCTCGGGGTTGCTTTGACCATCGTAGCCGCTGGCCTTGGCGGAGACAACAGCAGGATCTGACTGCATGGCGGTCCCCGGGGCTCAGTTTCCCAGGTTCACAGACACAGGGAATGTCTCAGGGTCTCAGAGACCATTCTCACGCGGCAGGCGTGTCTCGGCATTCCCATGGGGATTGTGTTATTTATAAACTGTTTAACATATTCATTCTTAGAAATCTGACATTTCTAAATTCCAGCCAAACTGAGACTCACACAGCCTTGGAAGGCGACGAGCCATGGGGTGGGGGTGGCTCTGGAGAGGCCCCTCCCTGAGCGCTGGACGCCCCAGGCGGTGAGGGGGTGGGAGGCCACTGTGAAGGGGCTGAGGGACAGCTGGAATTTGGCAAGTAAGTGAGGCCCTTTGGTGGGGAGGGGGCCCCGGCTGTGAGAAATGCCCAGCAACAAAGGGCTCTGGCAGGAGGACACCGAGGGGACAGCGAGGGGAGAGCGAGGGGACAGCGAGGGGCGGGGGGGTGGGGGGCCACGGGTTGGGGACGACGATCACGCAGAGGACCACGCAGAGGACGGCCGGGGGGAAGCAGGGAGGAAGCACAGCCCATGTGCCCCTCCCATCCCACCCTCTACCCCCATCACCCCCACCTTCCTCCGGGGCAAATCCTCCCGCACACCTGCTGGGTGTGTGGACGAGCAGGGCTGGCTTCTGTCCCGTGGGGGCCAGTCGGCGCCCAGGGTCTGTTCACCTCTGTGGCCAGGGCAGGGCGAGAGTGGTGAGAGTGGGTGGGAGGGGGTCAGTTGGTGTCCTAGGAGCCATGGGGGAGGGGGTCTACGCCTGCAGGGCTGAGTCACAAAGGGGCATGTACAGGCTGTGCTGGTTTATGGAAGGCCCGTGGGCCAGGACCAGAGCTGGGCAGTGATGATGACAGTGTTGCTGGCAGCCAGGGCTATCCCAGCGGGACCAAGCTGTACCCAGCATGGGTATCCCACCTAGGAGCCTGTGGCCTGGGAACAGCCAGACGGGTGGCCACGGCACAGGACAGCTGAGGTGGGAGGAGGAAGGGGGGTGTGAGGAGGTGGCCATGCCCTTTCTCCATCTAGCCCCCCAGTGCCTCCTCTGACTGCCCACTGTACTCTGGGCTGTGTTAGGTTCTGGGAAAGAGGCAGGCTCGCTGGCTTCACAGTGCTCACCTGTAGTGGGGCCCCTGCCCCACTGAACAGGCTCCGAAGTACTCTAGGGGCCGGGCTCCAGGTAGCACAGCCAGCCAGTTTCAGGGATGGGAGAGGGAGTCCAGACTGCAGCCTGTGAGCCCAGACTGCGGGCGAGGCAGGAGGAGGAGGCTGGTCACAGCGGGGCCCCTGCGCTGAGGGGTGCACGTGGCCTGGTGAGGGGTTGGGACGGAGTGTTGGGGCTGGGTCTCCACTCACACCGCAGGCTGTTGGGGGCCTGGGGCATACCGAGTATAGCCCACCTGAGCCAGGGCAGCACAGAGGCCGGGGAGGGAGGGAGGCGCTGTGGCAGCTGGAGTGCGCTCCGCTGCTCGGGTTGCTGTGGGGGTCGTGGGCCGCGTGCCTCGGCTGCTACAGGGGACGGTGTCTTCTTGGTAGTCCAGCAGCTCCCTGGTCCCCCCCCCGGACTTCAGCAGGCATTGTGGCGCTGGACGGAGGCCCCCCAGCTGTGGCCTCTCACCTGTGGCCTCTGGGGTGCTCGGGGTTGCTGCTCCGGTGGCTCCATTGGAATCAGTTTGTTTGTTTGTTTATTTATTTATTTATTTTTATTTATTTATTTTTTTTGAGACGGAGTTTCACTCTTGTCGCCCAGGCTGGAGTGCAATGGCGCAGTCTCAGCTCACTGCAACCTCCGCCTCCCGGGTTCAAGCGATTCTCCAGCCTCAGCCTCCCAAGTAGCTAGGATTACAGGCAGACGCCACCACGCCCGGCTAATTTTTGTATTTTTAGTAGAGATGGGGTTTCACCATGTTGGCCAGGCTCCTGACCTCAGGTGATCCGCCCGCCTCAGCCTCCCAAAATGCTGGGATTACAAACGTGAGCCACCACGCCCGGCCTGGAATCGGTTTTTATGTGTTGGAAAAAAGGACTTCGTGTGTGTGCAGGCTGTGTCCTGGCGGTGCGGGTGACAGACCATGGAGAAGACGCCCCCGGGCTTGGCCTCAGCTTCCTGTTATCGGGCATGTTTCCAGAGAGATCTCAGCATCTGTCCACATTTGGATGGTGGCACAGAGATCTTAAAATTAGAATGTAACTCTCGGTTTGGGCTTGTCTCAGTGGCTGTGCATCACTGAGGGTAGGGAGGGTGGTCTTGGAAATGGGTGAGAATTCCAGGAGGTGAGACAGCTCTCTGACTTGTGAGACTTGGGGGGCTGGGGCTGAGGCGGGCAGAAGGGAGACCTGGGGCAGGGCTGGGTGGGCTGGACTCTTGCTGGACTTTGATACACAAAGGGAGGCCTAGTCTGAGGCCTGCAGGGGTTGAGCCCAGGTCTGAGATCTGGGAAACTGAGGGGCTCAGTAAGTCTCAGGAGGGAGGTGGGGCCTCCCCAAACCCCCCACAGGGCCTGCGGGGCTCTGCGTCTCCCCCAGGCCAGGCACGGTGGAGGTGCCAGGCTTGGAGGGATCATGGCGGGTGCTCTGCACGTCCATCCAGAACCCAGCAATCTGTCAGTAGTCTCTTTTCTTCTTCTTTTTTTTTTTTTTTTGAGACAGTCTCTGTTGCCCAGGCTGGACTGCAGTGGCGTGATCTCAGCTCACTGCAACCTCATCCTCCCGGGTTCAAGTGATTCTCCTGCCTCAGCCTCCCGAGTAGCTGGGATTACAGGTGCCCGCCACCATGCCCGGCTAATTTTTGTATTTTTAGTAGAGACAGGGTTTCACCACGTTGGCCGGTCTGGTCTCAAACTCCTGACCTCAAGTGATCCACCTGCCTCGGCCTCCCAAAGTGCTGGGATTACAGGCATGAGCCACCCCGCCCGGCCAGTAGTTTCTTTTTGATGGGAGGGTAAGGATGGGTAGAATAGATTTATTTTTTAAAATCCTTAGGAATCTCATTAATAAAAAAAGTAAAACATCATTGTAAAAACTCAAAGAGAGGTGCATAAAGTAGCAAATCAATGCTTTCTGGGTGTCTTTCCAAACATTTTTCTTTGGGTATAAACATATACAGCATTTCTGTGTTTCCCCACCCACCTCCAAGTGCAAATTGCTTTTCATTTTTATTTATTAATTTATTTTGAAACCAGGTCTCACTCTGTCACCCAGGCTGGAGTGCAGTGGCATGAACTCAACTCAATGCAGTGAGATCTTGACTCAATGTAACCTCTGCCTCTCAGGCTCAAGCAGTCCTCCCACCTTAGCCTCCCAGGTAGCTGGGACTACAGGTGCATACCCACTTTGTATTGTTTATAGAGACCAGGTCTTGCTGTGTTGCCCAGGCTGCTCTCAAACTCCTGGGCTGAAACGATTTTCCCACCTCAGCCTTCCAAAGTGCAGGTGCCCAGTTGAATTGTTTTTAAGGATTTTTTTGCAACCTTGATTTAGAAATAGACCTTCCTTTTTTTTTTTTTTTTTTGAGATCCCGAGTAGCTGGGACTACAGGCACCTGCCACCACGCCTGGCTAATTTTTTTGTATTTTTAATAGAGACAGGGTTTCACCGTGTTAGCCAGGATGGTCTCGATCTCCTGACCTCGTGATCCACCTGCCTCGGCCTCTCAAAGTGCTGGGATTACAGGCGTGAGCCACCGCGCCCGGCCTTTCCTTGCTCTTTTGAGATGGTCTCGTTTTCCACCGTGTTGGTGTATTGCGATATATTCAGCCAGCACTCTTCTCTTTTATATTTGTTTCCAAGTTTCTTTTTCATGTAACATTTCAGGGAACATTAGTTTGATGTGTGGTCTGTGTGTGTGTGTGTGTGTAAGTAACTTTTGAGGTTTTGCTGAGGAATAAATTTTCAGAAGTGAAATTATTGGTGCGGAGGGTTTGCATACCTCACATCTGATAACCATGGTCAAATGGCCTCGGGAATATTTGTGCTAATTTCTACTAGAGCCAGCAGTGTGTGAAGATGAAATCTGCCGTATTTTCATCCTCATTAGAGAGATTAGCTCTTTTAGTCTTTCCTAATCCTCTAGGTAAAAATAAATGTCTTCCTTTTTTGATTTGCATATCTCTTTGGGGAAAGTGCAGTTTTTTATCTGCTTAGCAGCCATTCCTGTTTTTTGTTTGTTTGTTTTTTGAGGCAGATGTCGCCAGGCTGGGATGCAGTGGTGCTATGTCAGCTCACTGCTACCTCCGCCTTACGGGTTCAAGCGATTCTCCTGCCTCAGCCTCCCAAGTAGTTGGGACTACAGGTGCTCGCCACCACACCTGGCTAATTTTTGGGGGTTTTTAGTAGAGATGGGGTTTCAACATATTGGCCAGGCTCATCTCGAACTCCTGACCTTGTGATCAGCCTGCTTCGGCCTCCCAAAGTGCTGGGATTACAGGTGTGAGCCACTGCGCCTGGCCAGCCATTCCTGTTTTTTCTGTGAATTGCTAGTCTACAGTTTCAGTTAGATTGCTTATCTTTTATCGATTTACATTTCTTTAACTATTTTGAATTTTTAACTTGTTGCAAATATCTTGCATAATTTTGAATTTTATTTTAACTCAATGGTATCTTTTGCCATGTAGGTCTTAAATGTTTATGTTTTTCTTTTTCTCTTCTTGAGGCAAGGTCTCGCTCTGTTGCCCAGGCTGGAGTGCAGTGGTATTGTCATAGCTCACTGTAACCTCAAATCCTGGGCTCAAGCAATCCTCCTGCCTCAGCCTCCTAAGTAGCTGGGACTACAGATGCACATCGCCACACCTGGCTACTTTTAAATTTTTTAAATTTTTGTCAGAGGTCTTGCTGTGTTGCCAGGGCTGGTCTGCAACTCCTGGCCTTAAGCAGTTCTCCTGCCTCAGCCTCCCAAAGTGCTGGGATTACCGGTGTGAGACGCTGCACCTAGCCTTAAATATTTTTTGTTGTTGGATCTCCGCCTTGTTCATTAGTGGCTTCTGTGTGCCGTTGGACAACTTGCTTAACTTCTTTGGGCCCTGTTTTCGGTTTTTAAAAATAGGGACAGTAATACTGACCCCGTAGGGTTGCGTGAGGCTTAAATGAAGAAATGGGCGGAGCAAGAAGCGCCTGGTCTGGCCTCTGGCCTCTTGGCTTCCTCTTGCTGGGATGCAGTTGGTTGAGTTCACAGTGAATTTGCTTCTTCCTGTGTCTCAGTAGCCTCCTGTGGTCACAGTGGGGATGGCTGTAGGGGCCTCCCCTGTGTCCTCACCACCATGGGGATGGCAGGGAGGGGAGATCAGTGCACCCAGGTTGGGAAACAGAAGGAAATACAGGTGTGGCTCCCGTCCTGCATGCTCAGCACCCTCTCAGCTGCCCTGGTAGCGTCTGGCATGAAAGGGTCACTGGAAGCAGAGGCTGAGTCTCCCAGCAAAGGGTCTGCTGCCCTCCTGGCTGGAGCGAGGCAGGTTGGATTGCTGGGGGCTGGCCTCTATTCCAAGGACTCCAAGTCTGCTTGGCTCTTAGGTCCTGTCCCTGTCCTGGGATTATAGCTAAGCTGAGTCTTGTCCATCTGAGGCCATCTGAGGCCATTTACCTCATCAGGAGAGAGCTTTCCCCAACTGTTAAGGGACAAAGCTGCTGCAGAGGGTGGGCATGGAGAATGGGGGATGTCCTGGAGTTGCCCATGGAGTGGGCACTTCCAACTAGAGCCTTTGATCTGCTCTCTGAGTGCCCTGGCCTGCGGGGACCTGCTCCCAGCGTGCATACTCTTGTGCAGCTTGCTGTCTCCTGGGAATTATGTTAAGGTCAGCAGTGGCTGTACCACCTCTTATGGAGCATGCTTCTTTAAAAACACCTTGCTGCTGATTTTGGCCAGGGTGTTTAATAGTTAATGTTAAGGGGGAACAGTCAGAGAGAGTCAGGAGAGTGTGGGGCTATGATCATGGGGTTCATATGTCACTTGCCTGGTGACCTCAGGTTTGTCACTCAGCTTCTGAGAACCTCGATTTCCTCATGTGACGGTGGGGTGGTGATACCAATTTCACAGGGATTTACAAAGCACAGAGCAAAGTATTGGCCATGCCACTGGGGCTTCGGAAGAGTCAGCTTCGTCACTAGTGACTTTGATCACCAATTTCTCAATAACGTCCCTCCCTCCCTCCCTCCCTTTCTGCCTCCTTCCCTCCCTCTCTTCCCTCCTCTTTCTCCCTTCCTTCCCCGTCCCTCCCCTTTCCCTTTCCCTCTTCTTTCCACTTTACCCTTCCCTCCCCTTTCCCCTTTCCTCCAACTTTCCCCATCTCCTCCCCCCCTCCCTCCCCTCCCCTCTTCCTCCCCTCCCCTTCCCTTCCCTTTCTTTTCTTGAGATGGAGTCTCACTCTGTCACCCAGGCTGGAGTGCAGTGGCACAATCATAGCTCACCACAGCCTTGACCTCCTGGGCTCAAGCGATCCTCCCACCTCAGCCTCCTGAGTAGCTGGGACTGCAGGCTTGTGCGCCACTCTGCCCAGCTAATTTATTTCTTCTAGAGATGGGGTCTTGTTACATTGCCTGGACTGGTCTCAAAATCCTGAGCTCAAGGGATCCTCCTACTTTGGCCTCCCAAAGTGCTGGGGTTACAGGCCTGAACCACCACGCCCAGCCCTGTTTTCTATAGGGCAGTTTTCTGAGTAGTTTATAAAAATGTAATGAGCTTCCTCTGCTCCTTCAGAATGAAGTGAGTCACATTACTCCCTGGAGGGTACAGATCAGATGAGTTTTCTTTGTTTTCTCTTCAAGACAAGGAAGCTCATGACTGTGCCAGTGGGGGATCTCTTCGGGAATTCTTTTTGAGGAATTGCTCTTGGAGTTCATGGAAAGATCCATTCTGTTATTGCTCATCTGAGATGTCAGTGTTGAAGGGAGTGATGTTTGGCATTAAAAAAAACATAACATTTCAGATCTTCGTTGCATTGACTGAAGGAAAAAAAGCACATCATACAGTGTTTTGGCTCACAGCGTGTTTTCAGCTTTCAGGGCTGGATATTTGCGTATTTCCCTAGGTTCCTATGAGATGCCACTTCACTAAAAGGTCTCCTATTAGCTTCTTTAAATTTCCGTTTAAAACTTTTCTTAGTCGGGGCGGGCGCGGTGGCTCACACCTGTAATCCCAGCACTCTTGAGAGGCCGAGGCGGGTGGATCACCTGAGGTCAGGAATTTGAGACCAGCCTGGCCAACATGGTGAAACCCCGTCTCTACTAAAAATACAAAAATTAGCCTGGCGTGGTGGTGCATGCCTGTAATCCCAGCTACTCAGGAGGCTGAGGCAGGAGAATGGCTTGAACTGAGAGGCGAAAGTTACAGTGAGCCGAGATCACACCACTGCACTCCAGCCAGGGCAACAGAGCAAGACTCTGTTTGATGCCGGTAAGCCCTTTAGTGGCAAATTGTTGAACCCTCCGTGGAATTGGAGTGAGTCGTGCATTGATTTAAAATAAAATAAAATAAAATAAAATAAATAAACTTTTCTTAGTGGAAACATCTTAACATTTCAGATCTTTGGATCTTCGGAGGGATGTTAACAGGATTCTCAGCACTTAGCATGTAAATGGGCTGATTTTCAGGTCCCATCATGGGCGTGCTCACAAGGACAGCTCTGCCTGCAGATGGGGGATGTTCTGAGCCTGAGATGCAATGTAGTGGCCTGACCTGCTGCTGGCCTCCCGGGCAGCTCCAGTTGTGGGGACATGGTGGTGAGCTTCATTCTGAAACCGCAGTTGAACGAAGGCCCCCAGGGCATCCAGAAAACAGACCAGATAATTATAATAAAGTAAGAAAAATGGCATCTGACAAAAGGCCTGCAGAGTCATTGTTGTAAACTCCCCCAGAGATCAAAAAACACAGGTGTGGGCTAGCTCGGGCCTCTGTTCTTTTGTGACAAGTTATGGGTGTCATTTACGCCCCCTTTGGAAGCTCCCAGAGCTCCCGGTGGCCTTTGTGCTCAGAGCCCATTCAGCACGCCCCAGTCATCTGAATAAGCCCAGAGCCCTGCCATTGTCCCCATGGTTGCCCATCAACCATTCGCCCTCCTGGACCGGCTGCCAGTTTCCATGGTTACCGCCACCGCTGTAAATGTGATCTCTGCGCCATGGGGGAGGGGGCTATCAGCGGCTCCATATAAAAGGTCATCTGCAGCAGGCAGTTAAAACCTAGCGCAGTGCTGAAAACCAGGCGCCAGGGTTTCGCCACGGTTATGTCCCTTCCTTCAGTCCTGCAGACACCGTGAGCCCAGCTTTCCTGCTGAGCAATGCTGGGAGGACCAGGGGCTGGGGTGGGATCAGAGCAGAGAGTCTGGACTCACAGCAAACAACCCGTTCGGGAAGATAAGCGGGAGAGGTCGCCGCTGAGCCTTGAGGCAGGCATGGGGTGGAAATGGACATTCAGGGTGGTGGGGGCGGCCGCCGGGTGGTGATGGTCACTCCTGGAGCCTGGCGTGTTCTGGAGGAGAGGAAGAGGCACGGTTCTGGCTTTCAGGAGAGGGGTTTGCAGACGGTGGAGGGGGTTTTATGTCTGACAGGTGAGAAGGATCCAGAAGAGGGCCATCCCGGGCCAGCACCTAATGGCTTGGGGTTCTGAGGGACGAGAGCAGAGGATGCTGGGAGATGGTGTCCCAAGGGTGGGGGACCAGGAGCACGCGGGAAGCTGCCTCAATACAGTTTGAGAAAATTCTGCAAAATCTCCCGTGGTAGGGACGGATGGGGGTGTGGGTCATGTTCCATTTCTTGCTCTTGTGACTCAGTGGTGACCGTTCTTGGGACAAGTCTTTGCATGTCTGTGCCAGGGCTTCCTGAAAATAGATGTATACAATTGGATGGATTTATCATGTTTAAAGCTTGATCAGATTACCAAATTGTCCCAAAAGAGTGCTTTGCTGATTGATATTCTCGCCACTGGCATCTAAGCCTATTCGTCTGTGTCCTCCCAGGCTTGATGTTATCATTGTCTTAAGATTTTTGCCAATCTGATGGGTACTAAGTAGCCTGTGATTTTCACCTTCCTCTGATTCCTTTGCCAGGAAGCTTCTTTTCAGATGTTGACTGGCTGTCTGTATTTCTTCTGTGGTCTGCCAATTCCTGTCCTGTTTCACTTTTCCTCTGTGGTTTCTGTGTGGGGGTTAGCATTGCTGAGCCCAGGAGTGTAAAACTCTCCCATGTTTTCCTTTTTTTTTTTTTTTTTTTTTAGATTTGAGACAGAGTCTTACTCTGTCACCCAGGCTGGAGTGCAGTGGCGTGACCTCGGCTCACTGCATCCTCCATCTCCCAGGCTCAAGCAATTCTCCTGTCTGTCTCCCGAGTAGCTGGGATTACAGGCGTGTGCCACCTGCCTGGCTAATTTTTGTATTTTTAGTAGAGACAGGGTTTCACCATGTTGGCCAGGCTGGTCTTGAACTCCTGACCTCAGGTAATCTGCCCGCCTCAGCCTCCCAAAGTGCTGGGATTACAGGTGTGAGCCACTGAGCCTGGCCCCATGTTTTACTTTAATGGTTTATAGGCTTATCTTCCCATCATGGGTTGCTCTTTAATTTATCGAGTTAATTTCGGGGTAATGGTAGGGGGCAGAGGCTTAGTTTTCCCAGTTGTCTTAATGTCTTTTATTTGAAGAGTCTCTCCCACCATCCCTGAAATGCCACCTTTATCATAAACCTCATTCCACAGCCACACGAGAGGGAGCATCTGTGTCCCCTACCTGTCCATGTTTATTTTGATCCCATGCCACCGGAGTATTTTTTTTTTTTTTGAGGCAGAGTCTCACTCTGTCCCCAGGGTACAGTGGAGTGGGACAATCTCAGCTCACTACAACCTCCGCCTCCCGGATTCAAGTGACTCTCCTGCCTCAGCCTCCTGAGTACCTGGGATTATAGGCCCCCTGCCACCATGCCCAGCTAATTTTTTGTATTTTTAGTAGAGGTGGGGTTTCACCATGTTGGCCACACTGGTCTTGAACTCTTGACCTCAGGCGATCCATCCGCCTTGGCCTCCCAGAGTGCTGGGATTACAGGCGTGAGCCACCGCGCCTGATCCCACTGGACTATCTTTTTTTTTTTTTTTTTGAAGAAGATTTTTCCTGTTGGCGGCGCTGGAAGTAATGCATTGATCTTGGCTCATTGCAACCTCCACCTCCTGGGTTAAAGTGATTCTCCTGCCTCAGCCTCCTGAGTAGCTGGGACTTACAGGCGTGCACCACCACACCCAGCTAATTTTGTATTTTTATTAGAGACGAGGTTTCTCCATTTTGGTCAGGCTGGTCTCCAACTCCCTACCTCAGGCGATCCACGCACCTTGGCCTCCCAAAGTGCTGGGATTACAAGCGTGAGCCACCGTGCCTGGCCACACCGCACTCTCTTAATCACAGTTACATTCTAGCATATTCTGAGAGGTGGTGGAGCACATTTTCTCCCATTGTTCTTTTATATAGTTTTCTTGGATTATCCTAATGGGTACTCTCTTCTGTGTGAGCTCAGTAAATACATTATAAAGGTCTGCTGAATTAGAAAAGAAAACCCCATAGGAATTCTGGTGAGAATAACATTGTGTTTAAGGATTACTTCGTGTAGTAGGTTGAACAGTGTCCCCCACCCCCAGAAGAGATGAATGCCCAGAACATGTAACGTGACATACTTGGAAAAAAGGTCTTTTTAGATATAACTAAATTAAGGATTTTTGAAATGGGATCATCCTGGATTAGGGGCCCTAACTCCAATGGCAAGTCCTTCTAAAGGAAGAGAGCAGGAGAATACACAGACATAGAGCATAGAGAATGTGTGAAGACCAGAAAGTAGGATGATGTAGCCCCAACCCAAGGAACTCCTGGCTCCTACCAGAGGCCCAGGACAGAGGCCTGGGACAGATTCTCCCTGGGAGAGAGATTCTCCCTGCCAGACTTTGTATTAAGTCCCAGGTATACAACATTGTAATGGAAGTCTCAGCCAGTGCAGTAAGACAAGAAAAAGAATTGCTATAAACGTTGAAAAGGATGAGATAACATTGCTGTTATTCACAGGTGATAAAGTTACATATAAAGAACATAAAATAAAACATGCAAATAAGTGATTAAATAGTAAATGCTTTCAGCAGGATTGCTGGATACTCATAGTGAAGTGAGGCATAATGATGTTTCTGTCAAGGACGGGCTGCATATAGGATGGTGGTGTCATATGATTATAATGGAGCTGAAAAATTCTCACTGCTTCCTTACAGTCACAGCCATGGTAATGTCATAGCGCCACACATTACTCGCGTGTTTGTGGTGTTGCTGGTGTAAGCAAACCTGTGCTACCAGTCGTATAAAATTCTAGCACACATGGTTATGTATAGTCCCTAATACTTGATCATTACAATAAATGATTGTGTTACTGGTTATTTACTGTATATATTTACTGTACTATACTCATTATTATCATTTCAGTGTGTACTCCTTCTACTTATATTAAAAAAAAAGTTAACTGTAAAACAGCCTCAGTCTGGCCCTTCAGGTTTTCCAGAAGAAGGCATTATTAGTATAGATGGTGACAGCTCCCTGTGTGCTGTTGCCTGTGAAGACTTCCCGATGGGGCAAGATACGGAGGCGGAAGACAGTGTTACTGATGATCCTAACCCCGCGTAGGCCTAGGCTAAGGTGTGTGTTTATGTCTTGGTTTTTAACACAAAGTAAAAAAATATTTAATAGATAAAAGCTTATAGAATAAGGATATAAAGAAAGAAAAAAAATATATATTTTTTGAGATAGAGTTTTACTCTGTTACCCAGGCTGGAGTGCAGTGGCGTGATCTTGGCTCACTGCAACCTCCGTCTCCTGGGCTCAAGTGATTCTCCTGCCTCAGCCTCCTGAGTAGCTGGGAGTACAGGTATATGCCACCACACCGGGCTAGTTTTTGTATTTTTAGTAGAGACAGGGTTTCATCATGTTGGCCAGGCTAGACTCGAACTCCTGACCTCAGGTGATCCACCTGCCTCGGCCTCCCAAAGTGCTGGGATTACAGGTGTAAGCCACTGTGCTTGGCCCAAGAAAATATTTTTGAACAGCTGTACAATGTGTGTTTTAAGCTAAGTCTTGCTAAAAAAGAGTCAATTTTTTTTTTTTTTTGGAGACAGAGTCTCATTCTGTTGCCCAGGCTGGAGTGCAGAGTGCAGTGGTGCCATCTTGGCTCACTGCAACCCCCACCTCCTGAGTTCAAGTGATTTTCCTGCCTCAGCCTCCCGAGTAGCTAGGATTACAAGCATGCACCACCATGTCCAGCTAATTTTTATATTTTTAGTAGAGACAGGGTTTTACCATCTTGGCCAGGCTGGTCTTGAACTCCTGACCTCAGGTGATCCGCCCGCCTTGGCCTCCCAAAGCGCTGGGATTACAGGCATGAGCCACCATGCCCAGCCAAGAAATTTTTTAAATTAAAAACTTTATAAAGTAAAAAAGTTATGGTAAGCTAAGGTTAATTTAGTATCAAATAAAGAAAAAAAATATATTTTCTGAGATGGAGTTTCACTCGTTTTGCCCAAGGCGGAGTGCAATGGCACCATCTCGGCTCACTGCAACCTTCGCCTCCCAGGTTCAAGCGATTCTTCTGCCTCAGCCTTCAAGTAGCTGGGACTATAGGCGCCCACCAACATGCCTGGCTAAACGGGTTTCATCATGTTAGCCAGGCTGGTCTCGAACTGCTGACCTCAGGTGATCTGCCTGCCTCGGCCTCCCAAAGTGCTGGGATTACAGGCGTGAGCCACTGTGCCTGGCCAAGAAAAATCTTCTGAATAAATGTAGTGCAGCCTGAGTGTTCAGTGTTGATGAAGTCTGCAGGAGTGCACAGTCGTGTCCTAGGCCTTCACATTCACTCACCACTCACCCACTTACCCAGGGCAACTTCCAGTCCTGAAAGCTTCATTCCTGGTAAGTACCCTATATAGGTGTACTGTTCTTAATGTTATACCATGTTCCCACTGTGCCTTTCCTGTATTTAGATATGTTTAGATTTACAAATATCTACCATTGTATTACAGTTGCTTACAGTACTCAGTACAGTAACATGCTGTACAAGTGTGTAACCTAGAAGCAGTTGGTTATACCACAGTCCAGGTGTGCAGTAGGCTGTACCAGCTGGGTCTAAGCCTAGAAGCAATCAGTTATACCACAGCTTAGGTGTGTAGTAGGCTGTACCAGCAGGGTGTAAGCCTAGAAACAGTCGGTTATACCACAGCCTAGGTGTGCAGTAGGCTGTACCAGCTGGGTCTAAGCCTAGAAGCACTCGGTTATACCACAGCTTAGGTGTGTAGTAGGCTGTACCAGCTGGGTCTAAGCCTAGGAGAACTCGGTTATACCACAGTCTAGGTGTGTAGTAGGCTGTACCAGCTGGCAGCCTAGGTGTGTAGTAGGCTGTACCAGCAGGGTGTAAGCCTAGAAACAGTCGGTTATACCACAGTCTAGGTGTGCAGTAGGCTGTACCAGCTGGGTCTAAGCCTAGGAGCAGCCAGTTATACCACAGCCTAGGTGTGTAGTAGGCTGTACCAGCTGGGTCTAGCTAGGTTTGTCTAAGGACACTCTGTGATGTTCACCCAACGATGAAGTCATCTAACAACGCATTTCTCAGAATGTTTTCCCGAGTCTTTAAGTGATGCACGATTGTACTATTTTTAAAAATGTGTTTCTGTGTGCTGGCAATAAATGAAAAGTGAAATATATAACTACAATAGTATAAAAAGATAACATAACCAAGAATAAATCTAATGAAAGATGGGCAGAACACTATAAAATGTTACTCAGAGAAATTCAGGGCTGGGTGTAGTGGCTCATGACTGTAATCCCAGCACTTTGGGAGGCCGAGGCGAGCAGATCACTTGAGGTCAGTAGTTCGAGACCAGCCTGCCAACGTGGTGAAACCTCGGTCTCTACTAAAAATACAAAAATTAGCCGGGCGTGGTGGCATGCCTGTAATCCCAGCTACTCTGGAGGCTGAGGCATGAGAATTGCTTGAGCCTGGGAGGCAGAGGTTTCAGTGAGCCTAGATCATACCACTGCATTCCAGCCTGGGCAACAGAATGAGACTACATCTCAAAAAAATAAAATAAATTAAGAAGGACTTAAATAAATGGAGGGCTTAACCATGTTTATGGATTAGAAGACTCAATGTTATAAAGATATCCTTTCTCCCCAGACTGGTCTGTAGATTCAGTGCAGTACCAATCAAATTGGTACAGAATAATTTAGAGGAAGTTGAAAAAAATTGACAATCTGATTCTAAAATTTATCTGTAAATAAAATTTGCTGAGAATAGCCAAGGCCACTTTGAGGAAGAGCCAAGGTGGGAGGAATTGGTTGGCTGGATGTCAAGGCTTGTTATAGAGCCACTGTAATTAGGCGTGGCCAAGGACAGCCAGGTAGGCCAGCGGACTGGAGTGCAGTGGCGTGATCTTGGCTATCTTGGCTCGCTGTTGGCATCCTCTCCCGTCCTCCTGGGTTTCGGCCAGGCACGGTGGATCTTGCCTCGAGCGATTCTCCTGCCTCAGCCTCCCAAGTAGCTGGGATTACTTACACGCCTAGCTAATTTTTGTTATTTTTAGTAGAGACGGGGTTTCACCATGTTGGCCAGGCTAGTTTTGAACTCCTGACTTCAGGTGATCTGCCTGCCTCAGCCTCCCAAAGTGCTGGGTTTACAGGCGTGGGCCGCCACGCCTGGCCCCAAGAGCCTGTTTCTAATCTGGAAGAATATATATCCAGGTGGGAATGACACAAACTACCAGTTTTTAAAACAAAGGGGTGCATTTTTATGGAAAAGAAAAAAGAGGTAATTTCTGTCCCTGGTTGAAATTAGGCCAGAAAGACTTTGCGCTGGGAATTAAAGCAGGACTGTGTATCAGTGTGCCCCATGTTGTTAGTGTACATAGATATGAAACATGTAACTGAGACCACTGAGGGCTGACATATTTTAAAGGAGAATTTTACAATGAGAAGTGGAACTTGTGTTTTGAAATGAGACTAGCCTGTGAACGTGGAGATCTTCTGTCTGGTAGCATCTGGCATGTTGGCCGGCTTCATTCCTGGAGGAATGACTGAGCCTGCAGACCTGTTGGAGCCTGGGAAGCAGCCCCGAGGGAACGCCCTGCTTCTGCCGTTGCAGGTCGCAGCTCCCTGACTGTTGCCTTCTCGTGGCAGTTGTTTCCTTGTGTGTCTTAGATCAGCCTTGCCCAGCCTTTTGCTGGGCACTTGCGAGGTGCTGGTGAAACAGACGTGGGGTGAAGCCTGGAAGGACGTCACTTACCTGAAAATATTAAAAAGAATAGAGAGGTGGGACACGGTGGCTCACGCCTATAATACTAGCACTTTGGGAGGCTGAGGCAGGTGGATCACCTGAGGTCAGGAGTTCGAGATCAGCCTGGCCAACATGGTGAAACCCTATCTCTACTAAAAATACAAACATTAGAGGCCGGGCGCAGTGGCTCACGCTTGTAATCCCAGCACTTTGGGAGGCCGAGGCGGTGCGGATCACAAGGTCAGGAGATCGAGACCAGCCTGGCTAAGACGGTGAAACCCCATCTCTACTAAAAATACAAAAATTAGCTAGGTGTGGTGGTGGACGCCTGCAGTCCTAGCTACTCGGGAGGCTGAGGCAGGAGAATCACTTGAACCCGGGAGGCAGAGCTTGCAACTGCATTCCAGCCTGGGTGACAGAGCAAGACTCTGTCTCAAAAAAAAAAAAAAAGTGACTTTCTGGCTAGATTTCTTTAGTACAGTGGCACTCAGATGGGGGTGCTTTTCCCCCTAGGAGACATGTGGCCATGTCTGGAGATGTTTCGTTTGTCACAGTATGGAGGGCAGTGCTACTGGCATCTGGTAGGTGGAGGTGGGGGATGCTGCTCCGTGTCCCGGCCATGTCCAAGGGCCCGGGGTGGAGAAGCTGCCTCAGGAGACCTGGCGAGCTTGGATGTTGGGGGGCCCCCCATTTGCAGGCGCCTCCTGACTCCCGAGGTCCTGAACTTGTAGGGGAACAAAATCCCCTGCCTGTGGGTGCAGAGGCAGCCCTCAGGTGGCCTTGGGCAAGTCACTGGACCTCCTGATCCTCTGAGACCTGGTCTGTAGAGCAGGGAAAATGACACCAGGCCATTCGGACTGCCTGGAGGATCAGGGTGCGGCACTTGCAGCAGCCCCAGGCGAGCTGGGTGCTTGATGGTGGGTGGTGGTTCACAAGAGTGGCAAAACCAGAAACTCACTCTGCAGCCTGTGGTGGCTGCAGGAGTTGGTTTTGTAGATTTTTATGGTATTTTAAAGTGTCCCCACACACCCACCACCTTCCTAAGTCTGCAGGTGTGGCGCGCGCAGCCATGCCTGAGGGAGGCTCCACGACGCCCACTCTGCTTAGAATATTTCCCTCCCAGGTCCTGCTTGAAAAGTGGGTTCCGGTTGGCTAATCTCAACATTTTGGGAGGCCGAGGGGGGCGGCTCGCCTGAGGTCAGGAGTTTGAGACCAGCCTGACCAACGTGGTGAAACCCCGTCTCTACTAAAAATACAAAAATTAGCCAGACGAGATGGTGGGTGCCCATAGTCCCAGCTACTCAGGAGGCTGAGGGAGAAGAATTGGTTGAACTCGGGAGGCGGAGGTTGGAGTGAGCCAAGATTGCGCCGCTGTACTCCAGGCTGGGTGACAGAGCGAGACTCTGTCTCAGAAATGAAAATTTAAAAAAATAAAAAATAAAAAACCTCTCCAGGTGACCCTGGGGAATCCCTCTCTTGGCTCCTGTCTCATGAGATGGAAATTAGAGGGCAAGACCCTGTGTGTCTGAGTGTGTCTTATGGCTGGAGGAGACCAGGACCCATGCACTCCAGGTAGAAGTGCCATGTCAACATGTGCATACTTTGCACTTGAGAACGTTGGTTGTCAGAAAGGGGCTCGCTGGGTCTCTGTGCAGCCCTGTGGGGTGGCCACGTTAGGTGTTCCCACTGCAGGGGCAGATGCTGAGATGGCCAGGAGGACGCTTTCCCACTAACCAGGCTGGGCAGCACATCTGGACCCGGGAGTTTATTGTCCTTGGAACCTGGAGGCCACAGATTGCAGGAAAGATGGGCTTTTTTTTTTTTTTTGAGAAGGAATCTTGATCTGTCGCCAGGCTGGAGTGCAGTGGCACAATTTTGGCTCACTGCAGCCTTTTATCTCCCGGGATCAAGCAATTCTCATGCCTCAGCCTCCCAAGTAGCTGGGATTACAGGTGTGCGCCACCACCCCCTGCTAGAGATGGGGTTTCACCATGTTGGCCAGGCTGGTCTCAAACTCCTGACCTCAGGTGATCCACCTGCCTTGGCCTCCCAAAGTGCTGGGATTACAGGTATGAGCCACTGCGCCCAGCCAAAGATGGGCGTTTTCCTGGCAGAGTCTGAGCTGCCCCCAGGAGCCGGTGTGAGAGAAACCCAGCTCTTTCCAAGTGTGGGCCCTGTCTTACCTCTGAGTTGGGGCAGTCTGGGGCCACCAGGGGCCCTCAGAATCCAAGCAGTGGATGTCCTGTAGTTAGGAGGGGCACCTGGGAGAGGTTTGGGGCCCCCGAGCTTGGGGCCTTCTTCTCCCCAGCTTCAGCAAGTGCTTCATGGTGGTGACAGATTGCAATTTCTTCTCCAGCCAGGGCAGGAGGGTGGGAAGGCCGGGTGGGTTAATAGTCAAAAGTGTCCTCGTCAGAGAGCATGGCATCCACCTGCCCTGCTGAGCCGGGGGAAGGTGCCCCAGGACAATGACCAGCTGGCAGTTTTGATTGTGATGAGGAGGAATTGAGGACAAGAACAGTTTGTTGGCTTATCATTACAAGCAGAGGAAGGGCACTTCACCATCCCTAAGCCGGGTTCCAAACGGGAAATAATCGTGCATTTGGAAGAGCTGAATTGCAGTTATTCTTTGGGTTAGTCTGGGTGACCAGCAGGAAGGTGGCCCTGCCCTGCCGTGGGGTGTGGGTGTGTCTGGGGGCCTGAGCTGACATGTCCCTTACTGCCACGGTGACCCCAACTGCTGCATGCTCAAAAGGACAGGGCTGGGCTGGGCGCGGTGGCTCACGCCCGTAATCCCAACACTTTGGGAGGCTGAGGTGGGCGGATCACAAGGTCAGGAGATTGAGACCATCCTGGCTAACACGGTGAAATCCCGTCTCTACTAAAAAATAGAAAAAATTAGCCGGGCATGGTGGCGGGCGCCTGTAGTCCCAGCTACTCTGGAGGCTGAGGCAGGAAAATGGCATGAACCTGGGAGGTGGAGCTTGCAGTGAGCCGAGATTGCGCCACTGCACTCCAGCCTGGGCGACAGAGCAAGAATCTGTCTCAAAAAAAAAAAAAGAAAAAGAAAAGAAAAAGGAGGGGCGGCAGGGCTGCGGCACGGGAGTGGTCACTGCTGTGTCATAGAAACTGCTGCTTCTGGGGACTTTCCCAGAAGACTGGCGCGGGTTGTGTGTTTGTTCTTTTTGTGTCCCTCAGCCAGGCCTGTGGGGCTTCTCTCTGGCCTGTGCCGAGTCCAGCCTTGGTGTGGGTTCAAGCCGTGTTCTCGCCGAACCGTCCCACTGAGCTCCCTGGCACGCACGCCTAGGTGCACGCTTTATGGCACTACGGTGGCCTCCTGTGCGCACTCGCTGGCTGTAGGCGAGCAGGGCAGCTGCGGCCTTAGGAGCAGGAAGGGCTCAGCTCCTTAGTGGGACTCTCATCCCCCAAGACCATCCCCCTGTCCTCAAGAGGGCAGGGCTTCCCATGTAGCACTGGCTCTGGGGACTATCTGGGGGGCACCTGCACCTCCCACTGTCATGAGTTTCAGTGAGACAATAGGATGGATGCCAGCCCTGAGCAGGTGCTGACCACAGCTGCTTCCTGCTGTCACCCAGCTGCTGTCAGCCTGCAGAGCCCTCCCCTGAAACTGAGGTGCAGGGCAGGCCCCCTCCCCGTGCCTCCATTGGCACTTGACACCCCTCCCTCACACCCCTGTCAGCTGATCCTGTCAGCACCCTGGACATCCCTCCCCACACTCCCATTAGCTGGACACCCCTCCCCAACACCCTATCAACTGGACACCCCTCCCATATACCCCCATTAGCTGGACACCCCTCCCCCACAGCCCCATCAGCCGGACACCCCTCCCCCACCCTGCACCCTGGACTCCACTCCCCCACACCCCCCACCTGCACCCTGGACTCCACTCCCCCATGGGGCTCACCATGCTAATTGGCCCCATTTGTCTTTTCCACCAGGCCAAGGACACCTTGAGGGCAGGACTATGGTTTTTCCTTCTTGGCATTCCTAGATCTCAGCCTCGCACACACAGGGCCTGCAAACGTTTGTTGAATTAATGAGTGATGGCAATTTTAATTAGAGTTTCTTTGAGTTTAGGTTGCAGATTAGAATCTTTAAAAAGATATTATACCAAATAGTTTTTAATTATGAGTGAATTGCAAACATCGTCAGCTGCATTAATTAGCATGAGAACTGAAATCCTCTTTCAGGACCCTTGGGGTACTCTAAGAGGGAAATCCAATTTGTTACTTGTAAGTCATCTCTTAATCATATAATAGCAGGATATGTGATATTAGCGTCAGCTCTTCCATCTGTCCAGATCTGAGCCAAAGTTGCCATGGGAAGAATTTGGAGCTGCTGTTCTTGAGATCTTGGGTGTGTGGGAGTGGGAGTGAGGGCAGGAAGTGGAGGGGGGCAGGGGGCGGGACAAGACACACAGTAGGTGCTCAGTAAATGTGTGATGAGTGGGGAGCGGGGGACAGAACAGAAACTGTTGGAGAGAGGTGGGGGAATATGGGCCTGGAGCCATTTCAGAAGACATCCTGTGTGGACGTGTCCTGATGCATGACTTTATTTTAATATTTTTGTTTTGAGATGGAGTCTTGCTCTGTCGCCTAGGCTGGAGTGCAGTGGCACGATCTCTTCTCACTGCAACCTCCACCTCCTGGGTTCAAGCGATTCTCCTGCAGCAGCTTCCCGAGTAGCTGGAATTACAGGTGCGTGCCACTACGCCCGGCTAATTTTTGTATTTTTAGTAGAGAGGGGGTTTCACTATGTTGGCCAAGCTGGTGTCAAACTCCTGACCTCAGGTGATCCGCCTGCCTTGGCCTCCCAAAGTATTGGGATTACAGGCGTGAGCCCCTGCGTCCAGCCTTTATGTTTTTTGAGACAGAGTCTCAGTCTGTCACCCAGGCTGGAGTACAGGGGCATGATCTTGGCTCACTGCAACCTCTGCCTCCCAGGCTCAAACAGTTCTCTGCCTCAGTCTCCTGAGTAGCTGGGACTACAGGCGCCCACCACCACGCCCAGCTAATTTTTGTATTTTTAGTAGAGATGGGGTTTCACCATGTTGGCCAGTCTGGTCTCAAATTCCTGGCCTCAAGTGATCCACTCGCCTCGCCTCCCAAAGTGCTGGGATTACAGGCATAAACCAGTGCGCCTGGCCTTGGTGCATGACTTTAAAAAGTACCTGAGGCTGGGTGTGGTGGCTCACACCTATAATGCCAGCACTTTGGGAGGCCGAGGCGGGTGGATCACGAGGTCAAGAGATTGAGACCATCCTGGCTAACACGGTGAAACCCCATCTCTACTAAAAAAATACAAAAAATTAGCTGGGCGAGGTGGCGGGCGCCTGTAGTCCCAGCTACTTGGGAGGCTGAGGCAGGAGAATGGTGTGAACCTGGGAGGCGGAGCTTGCAGTGAGCCGAGATCACGCCACTGCACTCCAGCCTGGGCGACACAGCGAGACTCCGTCTCAAAAAAAAAAAAAAAAAAAAAAAGGCGACACAGCGAGACTCCGTCTCAAAAAAAAAAAAAAAAAAAAAGGGACCTGAAAGGTTAGAGCATATTAGCATATTAAGAGCAGATTAGTTTGGGCCATGACACGTGTCACTGTCATAAACAAACAACACAAGCAAGACATGCTGACCAAAAC
Source organism: Hylobates moloch (assembly GCF_009828535.3). Classification (NCBI taxonomy): domain Eukaryota; kingdom Metazoa; phylum Chordata; class Mammalia; order Primates; family Hylobatidae; genus Hylobates; species Hylobates moloch. Next base: position 27,512,758 of record NW_026652294.1, on the reverse strand, counting down.
TGGTTCACGTTTGCAGAACAGGGTTCTGTTTCTCCCTCTGCCGGGTCTGATGGCTCCAGTGCGCCCATTTCCCCAGACTGTGGGAGACACTGTGCAGAACCTGAGCATCAGTGGTCCCCGCCGCACAAGCCCCACAGGCGCAGACAGCGCAGGTGTGGATGGAGAGGTGCATGGAGCCTGCTGGCCGCCTGTCTTGGAGATGAGCTTTTGCTCCTCGGCAATTTGGAGATGCTCAGGCATGGGATGTGTGATGAAAGGGGAGGTGTCAGCCAGCCAGATTTTATTTTCAGCTTCACTTGTGACGTTCACTTCTCTCCTGGATCCTCCGTAATGAGCCAGACAACAGCTGCCTGGCAGCCCCGCATGCAGCCTCCCGGGCACAAGGGCCTCCTCCCGTCCAAACGGAGCTTTGAGTCATTGCTTGAATCTTCTTACTCACTGGTTTCCACATAGGCGTCCAGCTCATTAGCCTCAGGGAGAGGGAGTTGAGGGGGCCGCTCACAAAGGCCTCAGAAGAGGAACCAGAGCCAAGGTCAGGATGGAGGGCTTGTCTTCAGCAGAACCCAATGTGAGGTGAGAGTTTTTGTTCTAGTCTTTGAATACTGGAAACGAATCTCACCATCTGGAGGTGGCAGGGGAGAGAGGCCCGAAAGAAATAAATTAAAATACTCAACTGCAGAAAAACCTCGAAGCTGCAATCAAGACAAAAGCAAGGATGCTAACACACACACTTTCTCTGTTGGCTAAAACTGAGCGTTTCACGGGGAGGACCGCGTCATCTTTCTCTCAGGTTTGTTCCACGAGAGCCTCTAGTTAATCATCTAAAATGACCCTTCTAATGTCATGCCGAATCAGTCTCTTGAAATTTAGGACTGGAATTTTCTCAGCAAATATTTAACTAGAAAAACGAAATCTTGGCTTTTCTGTTCTCAGCAGTTTCGATGCAAGTTGCAAATTAATAGACGTCTGGGCCAATATTTGATCTTTTCCCCCTAAGAAAATGATTTGTTTACCATTCACTAAATTGGAGGGAGGCGTCCCTGGAAGTAACAAGGATGATCTCCTTGTTCTTGGAGGGGGGCTTCGGTAGTGTTTGGAGACCTCAGGCAGCAGCCGGACCTCCCCAGCACCTGGGTGGGGTCCCTGTGAGGGCTCACTCCAGCATCTCTGATGGCCACAGGGTCTCTGGGGCAGAACCCCCATGCCCAGACAAAACAGGTGCTGCAGTGAGTGGGCCAGGTCGCCCTCATGGTATGTGAGTGCAGCTGCCCCTTGCCAGGCTGTCCCGGGCTGCCCCCAGCTCTAACTTGAGGCACTAACCCTACCAGGGGTCAGTGGCTTAATATAGCCTCTCTGTGGTATTTGCATTTCAAAAGAGGTTTCTGTGAAATTATTCTGGAAGAGATTTCAGGGCCCCTGAGTGGGGACACATTTCAGGGCTAGGAGGGGTGGCTCCTCCAAGTTCCCGGCAGATGCTGCAGCCTGCATTTCTGGGGAGGGCTGGGCCCGAAGCAGCTGCCGCCAGGGGCTGAGCTGGGCTGGTGGAAGGAGGGACTCTGTCCCCTGCAGGACCCTCCCAGTGGTCTTGCTTGGGACTGAGCAGCTGGGGCTGGTGGGCCCTGTGGATGCCATGTTTACTGGTGCCCAGTTCAGACCTCGGACCCGTCCCCACCGTCATAACGGCTCTCCCCAGCAGCTCCCCTTCTCTTGCCCTGTACCCTTGGATTTCTGGGCGGAAGGCCTGGGGCGCTCCTCCCTACAGGTGAGTCTGAGAGCCGGGGCGGAGCGTGGGAGCCCGTGGGAGCCTGGGAACGTTCTGTGCTCGGTGAAATTGACAGTTGTGTTCCTTTACCTGGAGGCAAGGGATGTGGCATCTGAGCCTGTCGGTGCCAGTGCCTTTGTTGTTACACCTTTGCTCTTAAATAGGTACAAATTATTGGTATTAGAAAGCCTTGCAGCTCCATATCCTCATTAAGCCTCTGCAGTTAATAATTATTTTTCTCTCCTGAAAGTGTTGGTGTGAAAGAGCTGAGTAGACACGTGGAGACTGCAGGCCTCACTCTACCTTGGCAGGAAGATGGCGACCTGCATCCCCAACAGACAGCTGTGTGTCCTGGGCACGGTTCCTGAGCCTCTCTGGGCCCCACATCCCTTGTCATTGGGGTAGCAGAATCTGCCCTGCCTCCCTGGGTAGTTGAAGAGGCAATAGCAGATAATGAGAGCAAAGACTTACGTAGCTCTTGCAATCTTCAGGTGACTCCAGGAGGCAGGAAATCCAATCACCCGGCTTTACTGATGAGGAAACCAAAGCACATAGAGGTTAAGGGACTTGCCCAAGGTCACAGAGGAAGTGGGTGGCAGAGTGGGATTGTCAGGGAAAGCACCTTGAATGGAAAACCTGTGGGCTGCTACTGCACTCCGGCCTGGGTGACAGAGCAAGACTCTGTCTCAAAAAAAAAAAAAAAAGTCAGGAAGAGCATGTTTCCATAAAGAGGGTGTGCTCAACTGTGAGGACTGCACCCTAGACACCCAGTGAGGCGGGTCTCACAGTTTGTGGCTTATGTTAATTAATGTCTCATCATTAATTTATTAATAAGGTTCTTTTTAAAGTCCTTGTTTTTAATGTAATCAAAATCATACTTTTTTCCCTTTATGATAGTGTTTTGTGTGTCATGTTTAAGAATTGCTTACCTATCTCAAGATCATAAACATGATTTTGAATGATCTTTGCTAAAATAGGCTTTGCCTTTCCTGTTTAAGTCCTTAGTTCACCTGGAATTGATGTTTGTGCTTGGTGTGAGGTAGGGATCCAGTTTCACTTTGTCCATTATGTAGACAGCTGAGTGGCTTGGGACCATGTGTGGGAATGCTCCTCTTTCCCAGTTGCCAGCTTTGTTGTGTGTGCGTGTGGACCTGTTTCTGGGCTCCATCTTCTGTCCATCAGTCTGTTGGTCTGCTCCATGCCAGCACTCCCTTGTCTACAGGCTATAAGTCTTGGCATCAGATAGAGCTTGTTCCCTTCCCCTGTTCTCCAGGGATGCCTTGGCTCTTCTTGACCTAGAATCATCTTGTGAGTTCCCTATGAAGGACCCTGTAGATAATTTTCTTTTTTTTTTGAGGTGGGATTTTGTTCTTTCACCCAGGCTGGAGTACAGTGTGCAAGCTCAGCTCACTGCAACCTTTGCCTCCTGGGTTCAAGCGATTCTCGTGCCTCAGCCTTTCGAGTAGCTGAGTTTACAGGCGTGTGCAATCCCACTCTGCCACCCACTTCCTCTGTGACCTTGGGCAAGTCACTTAACCTCTATGTGCTTTGGTTTCCTTATCAGTAAAACCGGGTGATTGGATTTTCTGCCTCCTAGAGTCCCCTGAGGATTGCAAGAGCTACCCAAGTCTTTGCTCTCATTATCTGCTATTGCCTCTCCAACTACCCAGGGAGGCAGAGCAGATTCTGCTCTGGCTTGTGGCCCTTCCTCTGTCTTCAGGGCCAGCAGCATAGAATCCCCTGACTTCCTCTGTCCCCATAAGCTCTTTCTCCCACTCTTCCTCCCTCCTCTGCTTTTAAGGATCCTGTGGCCACACTGGGCCCACCCAGATCCTCCAGGATACTCTCTTGGGTTAAGGTTGCTGGTGAGCCGCCGAGCCCCTGTGCCATGTGGCATGACGCAGTCACAGCTTCTGGGGATTGAGACATGGAGCTCTTCTTGGGAAGTAAGGGGGAGACATTATTTTGTCTACCACACGTGGCCATGGCCAAGATTTATAAAAGTCAGCCGGGTGCAGTAGCTCATGTCTATAGTCCCAGCACTTCGGGAGGCTGAGGCTGGTGGATCACCTGAGCTCAGGAGTTCGAGACCAGCCTGTCCAACATGGCGAAACCCCGTCTCTACTAAAAATACAAAAATTAGCCAGGCGTGGTGGCACATGCCTGTAATCCCAGCTACTCGGGAGGCTGAGGCAGGAGAATTGCCTGAACCCGGGAGGCAGAGGTTACAGTGAGCTGAGATCATGCCACTGCATGGGCAACAGAGTGAGACTCTGTTTCAAAAAAAAAAAAAAAAAAAAAGATTTATAAAAGTCCAAATAACTGGGGCAGCACAGGGTCGTCACTGCAGAGCTGCAGCAGCTGCGGGTGCAGGAGGCGGTGGACTCCATGGTGAAGAGTCTGGAGAGAGAGAACATCTGGCAGATGCATTGTCTCATGTTCGTGCAGCACCAGCTGTTGTGAGGACAGTCAGGCCTCCATGCAGCAGGTGCACCAGTGCATGGAGCGCCGCCATGTGCCTCTGGCTGAAGCCCAGGCTTTGGTCACCAGTGAGTTGGAGAAGTTCCAGGACCACCTGGTCCAGTGCACCACGCATTGCAATGACAGAGCCAAAGATTCAATAGATGCTGGGAGTAAGGAGCTTCAGGTGAAGCAGAAGCTGGACGGTGGTGTGACCAAGTGTGTGGATGACCACAGGCACCTCATCCCAACTATGACGGAGAAGATGAAGGAGGCTCTCTCATCCATTGGGAAATAAAAGTCTTTGCCAGTGGCCATCGGGGCTGAGGGCAATAATATATTTTTTATAAGGAATTGGGAATTTTAGTCTTTTTTTTTTTTTTTTTTTGAGACATGGTCTTGTTCTTTCGCCCAGGCTGGAAGGCTGGAGTGCAGTGGCACGATCTCAGCTCACTGCAACCTCCACCTCCCAAGTTCAAGCCATTCTTCTGCCTCAGCCTCCTGAGTAGCTGGGACTACAGGCACGCACCACCATGCCCAACTAATTTTTGTATTTTTAGTAGAGACAGGGTTTCACCATGTTGGTCAGGCTGGTCTCAAACTCCTGACCTCGTGATCCGCCCGCCTCGGCCTCCCAAAGTGCTGGGATTACAGGCATGAGCCACCGGACCCGGCCGGAATTTTAGTCTTTTAAGGAAAGTTTATGAATGAAGAAATGAAGGATGGCCATAAGTGAAAGGCACATGTCACTTGCCTCTGGACACTTGTTCTTTTATGTTTTAGTCCTAAAAAATGAAATGGAAAAAAGTGGTGCTAAATTGGGTCAGAGATACTACAGGAGAGTTTTAGAGCTTATATTTCCTGTGGCCAGTGCTTGTCTTGGCAGTAAGGATCTCCCCTGTAACAAGCCAGAGCCCTCCAAGGTACCGGACTCTTCTTACTACACAGGTACCAACAGGCTGGCAGGTTAGAGGTGGTGGAGTTTGCGGAGAGATATTTCATCTTCGTTGCCAACATCCTGTTTACCAGAAGTGTTTCTGCATCATTTTCCGTAAGCTGTGAAACAAAATCCATGAGGTCACTCCCTTAGAAGGGAAAAAATGTTTTCTGTGTCTTTGTTTTCCTGGTTTTGTGTAATTTATACAAGGGCATACAATTTGATTTTAAGATGTGGAATTGGGAGGGAAACTCATTTGGATAAGAACTTTGAAAGGTTCCTTATCATTTGGATAAGAACTTTGAAAGGTTCCTTATCATTTGGATAAGAACTTTGAAAGGATCCCCATTTCTAGTCATCAGGATGTGGATGTGCATTTCTTAAAATTATGACGTGCTGCATCTTGAGACGTGGACCTCTTCTTGGGAGGTGAGGGGGAGACATTATTTTGTCTACCACAGCGTGGACACCATGCAAAAACATGACAGGCGACGACACACTAATTATGGGAAGCAGAATTACTGGCTGATGGGCCTTGAGGCTGTGTGTAGCAACATGACAGGACAATCTTGCAGTAACACTTTGCCCGTGAGGAGAAGGGGGTTTTGATTGTGATATATACTAGTATATAGGAGTGAACAGTAAAAGGGGAGCATTTGGCTACTTGATTATAACAGAGTTATGAAGTACTGGATTTGGAAAAACCTGGTTTTTGTAGAACAGATGGAACGAAGACCTAAACCGAGCATTGCCTACTTAGCCCCTGAATTAACAGAGTCCAGTCGAGACAAACCCCTGGCAACAGAAGTTCAAGGGAGAGAAAAAGGAAGCATCTTGGGCTAGGATGAGCTGACTCCGTGAGAGTGAAGGAGAGGCAGCCTCCGTTACCAAATACCATTTCTGCCTGGGGCTTTCGCAGCTTGCAGTATTCCTGCCCGGGCATGGCACCTTATTGTTTTGATAGTAACCTCACTGTATTTTCACCAGCTTATTACTTGAAATGATAAGACAGCCTGTCCATTTGCTGCTTCCCAGCTATGATATATTTTCCTAGTGGTTTGGTTTTAAAAATAAATAAGGTTTAATTTTCTACCTGCCCCCCACCCCCCTCGCAAAAAAAAAAAAAAAAAAAACGTCCAAATAACCACAAAAAGTCTCAGCTCACTTCCCTGGCCCCTGGAACCCAGCATCTCCTGCCCAGAGGCAGCTATGGTCTCTGGCTCCGTGATGAGCTCGCGGGGGACATGGCTGCAGTGCCAGTTCAGCCACCATGGGTAGCTTTTTCCCAAAGACGAGGCATCTGCTTGAGGCGCACCTGGAGTGGCAGGGGCTTCCAGGCCAGGGCCCAGACAGTTTTCCCGTGGCAGCCGCTGCAGCCTTTCTGCACAGGAGGGCTCAGGGGTAGGAGCGGCTTGACGCAGGTTGGTCCCTGGAGATGAGTCAGCATTTCAGAGGCACTGCTGACAAGCATGGGGGTCGGGACAGACCTGAGTCCAGCAGGTCATTTTGGAGAGAGAGAAGCTCCCAGGATTCAGCAAAACCCCGGGAGCATCCGTTGGCGGATGCTGCACCAGCGGCAGTTGTGAGCATGCGAGACTCCGGGCAAGGAGAGGAGGAAGATGGAGATAGTGGCACAGGGGCATGCAGAGGGAGACCGAGGGTCACCTGCTGCTCTGGCCACTGAGGTGGCTGGATGAGGAGCCTGGCTGGGTGCTGGATGGCACTTTTAGACCTGGAGCCTGGAATGTTCCAGACTGGCCCTGGTCGTTCCTGACTCCCTGGGCCTGTGGTGAGCAGTGGCTGGAGAGCCTGGGAGCTCTGAGCAGGACCTGCTGCAGCTGCGGGGCTGGGTTGGGCTGGTTGCTGTGTTTGCTAAAACGTCTCGTCTTCGGCTGGGCACGGTGGCTCACACCTGTAATCCCAGTGCTTTGGGAGGCCGAGGCGGGCAGATCACAAGGCCAGGAGTTCGAGACCAGCCCGGCTAAGATGGTGAAACCCCGTCTCTACTAAAAATACAAAAAAAAAAAAAATTAGCTGGGCATGGTGGCACCTGCCTGTAATCCCAGCTACTTGGAAGGCTGAGGCAGGAGAATCGCTTGAACCCAGGAGGCAGAGGTTGCAGTGAGCCGAGATCGCGCAACTGCACGTCAGCCTGGGCAACAGTGCGAGACTCCATCTCAAAAAAAAAAAAAAAAAAAAAAAAATCCCATCTTTATTGTCCACAGCTCTCTTGGGCTGGCAGTGGCTCGTGGACACGTCGGGCCAGGGAACATATGGTTGTCCCTTGGCAGGTGCTCAGGGCCGCGTTGTCATGCTAGAAGGCATCATTTGGCTCAGAACCAGGTGCCCACTTGTTCTTTTAAATTTGTTTTGTCGTTTAATCTTCGCCTTGGGGAACTTGGCCCATTTTTCCAGGATGAGGGCAGAGAGGTGGCTTTCTGGTTCTGGCAGGGAAGAGCGAGGCTGGAATGGCTCCCCGTTGGCCCAGCCCGTGTCAATCTCTGGGCCCAGCTGGCAGGGGAATGCCCCAGACGGCACTGTCGGGAGGCACAGAGGCCCGAGCGGTCTGGCAAAGCCGGGTGCTGAGCCAAGGAGCCCTGAGCTTGGTGCTTCCCGGGCTCCTGGTACCTGCTGAGACTCTCAGGCCGGAAGGGGTCCAGAGGTTTGGGTCATCATTTCCGAGGGCTGGGTTGTCAGCTGGTGTGCTGCTGCCCTGGCAGGTGTTGTCTGGAGACATGTGTGGTCATCATAGCCTGGGGTGGGGGTGCTGCTGACATCCAGTGGGTGGAGGCCAGGGGTGCTTCCCAGCATCCTCCCGGGGCCTGGCACCAACATGGTGAAACCCCGTCTCTACTAAAATACAAAAAATTGGCCTGGCGTGGTGGCCCACATCTGTAGCCCCAGCTACTCGGGAGGCTGAGGCAGGGGAATCGCTTGAACTTGGGAGGTGGAGGTTGCAGTGAGCCGATTGTGCCACTGCACTCCAGCCTGATGACAGAGCAAGACTCCGTCTCAAAAAAAAGCCAATAAAACAAAAAAATAAAACAGGCTTGTTGGCCACTCAGCGTCTCCCCACGGGAGTTCCTGGCTCTCCCCAACAAGGGGTTTCTTGTGGTCAGACGTTTGGATTCCTGTTCAGCAAACAAATGCCTTCAGATTGTTCTGTGAGGACTTGAAGCAAAGCAGAGACAACAGAAGGTCCCTGATAAACTCCGGGTGTTTGATCCCTGTCAAAGTCCCGGCTGGTGCCTTCACTGTGGCGGGTGGGCCTGTGTGGGCTTCTCCCATGATATTTAGCTCATGTTATAAACAGATGGTGACTTTGGCTCTACCCAAGCCATACTCAGCATCTTTAAGTTGGGGGAGTTTGGTGTCTCCAGGGTCGGAAGGTGACTTCTTGCTCTTGGAAGGAGAAGCGGTTCCACGTCTTAGAACATCCGTTCATTTCTGACTTCATTCGACAGCTTGGTTTGAAGGAAATCGTTCTTGAAATGCCCTTTAGAATCGCTTTCTCCTTTTGGACAATCTCACGCCAAAATGAGACAAATTTTTACTAAGAATCAATTCTTAACTCTTTTTTGCTTTTAAAAAAATTGAGGTGAAACTCACATATGATAAAATTAACCACTTTAAAATGAACACTTCAGTGGCATTTGTTACATTCACGATGTTGTGCAGCCTCTCCCTCTGTGCAGTTCTAGAACATTCTCATCACCTGAGACAGCCCCATACCCAGTAAGCTTAATCACTTCCGGTCCCTCCTGCCCCTTGCTCTTGGCAACCAGCATGGCTTCCGTCTCTGTGGATTCTGGGTGTTTCAAATTGATGAACTCATGATTATGTGGCCTTTCATGTCTGGCTTCTTTAACTTGGCAGAAGGTTTGTGAGTTTCACGCACGTTGTAGCCTGGTCACTACTTCCTCTTTTTTTTTTTTTTTTTTTTTTGAGATAGAGTCTTACTCTGCTGCCCAGGCTGGAATGAAGTGGCACCATCTCAGTTTACTGCAACCTCTGCCTCCCAGGTTCAAGCGATTCTCCCACCTCAGCCTCCTGAGTAGCTGGGACCACAGGTGTGCACCACCAGGCCTGGCTAATTTTTTATATTTTGGTAGAGATGGGGTTTCACCATGTTGCCCAGGCTGGTCTCGAACTCCTGAGCCCAGGCAGTCCGCCCACCTCGGTCTCTCAAAGTGCTGGGATTACAGGCATGAGCCACTGCACCCAGCCTACTTCCTCTTTATGGCTGAATAGTATTCCATTGTATGAATGGAACATATTGGGTTTGTCCATTCATACATTGGTGGATGTTTGGGTTTCCACTTTGGGTTATTGTGAATAATGCTGTGGTGAGCATTTGTGTACAAGTTGTGTGGATGTATGTTTTCAATGTTTTTGCATTGCACCTAGGGATAGAATTCTGGGTCATGTGTTAATTCTATGTTGAGCTTTCTGAGGAAGCAATCCTTAACTCTTAAATGAAAGTTCTGCCTCCTGACAAGAATGCACTTGCTCAGCATCTCAGCCCACAACTTCTTTAGGCTGGTGTTGGGCTGGCTATGTTGGTGTGTGAATACACCTTCCTGGGGCACAGTGGGGCCTGTTATGATTTCAGGCTTCCAGAAGGTTCCATCAAGCAGAGACATGATGAGCTGCATTGGAATAACATGGAACAACTTAATGGTATTAAATCCTGAATTAGATTCTAACTTCTGCCTTAGGATACGAGCTTTATTTTATACATGAAATCAGGAGAGAACATTTCTTAATCAGTGTTATTGAGGATTATGTGATTTTACCATAAATAATAAATGTGGGAGTGACATTGAGAAGGAGGTTTTAGGTATCTTCGTAGCTTCATTTCTCCTCGTTTCTTTTCCCTCCGTTCATTTCTTTATTTTTAATTGCAATAAACTTTATAAAACGAACCGTCTTGGCCATTTTTAAGTGTGCAGTTCAGTGGCATTAAGTGCATTCACATTGTTGCACGGGCGTCACCACCATCCACCTCCAGAACTTCCTCATCTTCCCAAACTAGACTCTGTCCCAATTCAACGCCACCTCCCCACAGCCCTCCCCTAGTCCCTGGCACTCACCATCCTACTTTCTGTCTCTGTGGAGTTGACTGTTCTCGGGACCTCTCGTAAGTGGAAGCAGACAGTATTTGTCCTTTTGTGACCGGCCTCTTTCACTCAGTGTGATGTCTTCAAGGCTCATCTGTGTTGTAGCGTGTGTCAGGGTGTCTGTCGTTTTTAAGGCCTCTTTATTTCTTGTGCTACCTGAAATTGGGTGTTTTCAGTAATAATAATGTGTAATGTTTATCCTGACTCATCTAATGCTGAGGGTCTGGGGATGTGGTTCTTTCGTGCTCTCCTCCGTATCTTGTGACAGAATAATTCTTGTCATTTCTAGGATTTTATAATTTAGGAGACAAGGAAGGATGTTAAGTGAATAAGGGTGCTTTGGAAACAGAATAATGCAGCAAGATAAAATGGCATTTGTATTTGAATGATCTGAAGCTCTAGAAGCTTTTCAGAGCTTTTAACACGCTCCTTATTTGCCTGCTGATGGGCTTCCCAGGGCCTGCCTGTGCGTTTCCATTTGATTTGTGCTTGGCCATGGGAGAAGTGGTTTGCTGTTCTTAGCAGATCCCGGCAGCCTCTCCAACAAGTTAAGTGACTTGCCTGGGACCTGCAGCTTGGATTCAGGGTGGATGACAGAGTGAGACTCCGTCTCAAAAAAAAAAAAAAAAAGGAGTAGAGAGTAGAATAATGGTCACCAGAATCTGGGGAGGTGAGGAGGAAGAGGGGGTTGGGGAGAGATTGGTCAAAGAGTACAAAGTTACAGTAGGAAGGCAGGAATAAGTTCTGTCGCTCTATTGTACAGTAGGATGACTATGGTTAATAATATTGTATTGTATATTTCAAAATAGCTAGAGGAAAGGATTTTGAACATTCTCACTACAAATAAATGATAAATGTACAAGTAATGGATATATTAAATACACTTGAGTTTCACACAATGTCTAGGGGTCAGGACCAGGCATCGGGACCAGACACTGGGGCAGGGTTGGGGTGGGTGCTGGCTGCCGGGGGTACTTGTCTGAGGCTAAGACTAGGTGGGACCAACAGGGGAGGATGTGTGAGGACCCACCTGCAGCAGCCCGAGGGGATGGCAGTGGTGGGGTACAGGGTGTGGACTTGGATTCCAAAGAAGAGAAACCAGGGAAACCAAGCTGTGGGTTTCCTGGGTGTCAGTAGGGCTCCTCCTTCTCCATTGTCCAGCCAGTGGCACAGATGGGGACAAGGAGGACTAGGAGGCTGGCTCTGCCCTCCCCACCCCTGACCCCAGGCAGAGCTGCACCCTTTACCTTGACTGCAAGGTCAACACAGGACTTTGTTCCTGAGGCATCATGAGCAGCACCTGGGCCTTTCTACGGTCCAGCTTGCTGGAGACGCTCGTGCTGGGATGAGACTCTGCTCTCCTGGGTCCGAGGCTCACTCTTCCTCTCATGGCTTGACATCCTGAGATGCGCCGCGCACCCAACCCTGAAAGTGCGTGTCCCCTTGTTCCTGTGATGCGAACCTGCGTTCGTGAGACACAGGTCCTAGATTGTTGCCCAGAAAGGAGAAAAGCCACACACCCTCAGGTGGCAGGATCAACACATCGCACCTGTTGCCTGGCCCCAGTCTGGCATCTAAAACAAAACAAAACACACCCAGAAGAGAGAGAGATGCACACAGCCACTTCAGAGTTCCCTGGCTGTGAATGGGAACCACCAGGAGCCACCAAGCAGGGCCTTCCCTGCCTGCTGTGAAGGCCTCGGGAAGGACAGGCATGCACCCTGTGTCTCTTACCGGCTGGACAGCAAGCAACGCCCTGTGGATGTGATCACAGCCGGCCACGGGGGATGACTCTGGACCCCGAGGGCATCATGGGCTGCCCTAACCAGGCCTCGAGGGGCGTTGGTGAAGGGAGAGTGGAGGAGCCCCCCAGGCTGTGGTGCATGGGGTGGTGACGGAGACTCACAGTGAGTGAGTGGGCCCCTGGTTCCCGCCCGGCACTGGCTGCGTCTCCAGCTGCCTGTGGCTTCATCTCACTGGGTCATCCCCAAGGCCCCAGGTGGGTCACAAACTGGCCTTTCCTCCTCCATGTCCTCAGCAGACCCTCCCATGCCAGGACTAGGGTCCTCTTGGACCATCTCCTCTGTGCATCCCGTCCACCATCGCTGGGGACTTGGCCTCAGGTTAACCTGGGCCCTGCCGCTCAGCCCGAGTCACCTTACCAGGCACATTCAGCTTCTTTGTGCCTTGGTGTCCTCACCTGTGAAGGGGCCAGCGATGGTTCCTCGTGGTGCATGGGTCCTGTCCACACCTCTGCGGACATTTCCCCTTCAGCCACCCCCACCGCCCTGCACCAAGAGCCCACGAGGCCAGCAGCAATCAGAGGTCCACCCACCCCCTGCCTCCGTGCCCATGTCTCCCCGCTACTCTGCATTCCTGGGGTTGACTAATGTCCCCCCAAAATTCACATCCACCTGGAACCTCAGAGTGGGATGTTATTTGGAAATAGGCTCTTTGCAGCTGTAATTGAGGTGTTAACATGAGGCCATACTGGCTTCCGGTGCGGTGAACAGAAGACAGAGCTGTGACAACACAGGGAGAGCCATAGCCACTTGACGCAGAGGCAGAGGCCAGAGGGGTGTGCCTAGGAGCCAAGCAACGCCAAGGACTGCTGGACCCCCAGCCCCCAGGGAAAGGGGCCCGGAGCAGACCCTCCCCTGAGCCTCCAGGAGGAACCAGCCCTGCCAACGTCTGAATTTCAGATCCCTGGCCTCCAAAACGGAGAGAGTGAATGTCCTGTATTGGTGACGCAGTGGCAGCCCTTTGCTCTGGCAGCCCCGGGAGCTGATGCCCCCCGTCCGCACGCCTTGCCAGCCTTGCTGCTTTTCGTGCGTTGTACTCTCAGGAGGCCTGTCCCCTTCACTTTGTGTGGCAAACTCCATTCTTCCTGGGAAACCCACTTCCCTGTCTCCTGGGGCCGTCCAGCATTGGCTGCGCTGCTCTTTACTCACAGCCGCCAATCGTCTGCCACCGAGTCTCGGAACTGCGGCACTGTCCCCTGCCCCCTGAGGGCTGCCTGCTCCTTGAAGGCCATGATGTGACCTCTGCCCCCATTGCCCCACAGCATGAGCTCACCATGGGGAACACGATCGCGGATAACCATTATCTGACTGCAAAGTCTTTCACGAAAGTCGGGGGGACTGGACAGGTGCCAACCTCCGTGAAGACCCAGAAAGTTCCTTCCCATGACGTGGTTCAGGTTTGTACAGCACCTGCCAGGAGGGCCCCACAGCCTCGCGCTCTGCCATCTGCTCTGTCTCCTTCCCACATCTCAGCCACAATGAGGTGACTCACCCTTCCGGGGAAAGCAGGGGATGGCACTTGATCGCTTTTGAGGTGCCGCGGAACCACTCCAGGCCTGGGAGGAACGCCCGGAGCACGGGCAGAGAGAGTGCTGGGTGGGCGCTGTGCCTCCCAAAATCAAGCAGACCCCAAACTGTGAACTGACCTGTACTCACGCGCAGAAATGAAACCACGGGGACAGTGCGAGGCAGAAAGTCATCATCACCTAAAGGCCACTCACGCACAGAAATGAAACCACGGGGGACAGTGTGAGGCAGAAAGTCAGCAGCACCTAAAGGCCACAGATCACAGCCCCTGAAAACTGTACAGGTCCCAGACCCAGGGAAGGCTGGAGGCCACCATGGTGCAGGGGAGCTGAGTGTGGTGTGGGGTCCTGGGACAGGAGAGGACAGTGGGTGGAAATGAGGGAAATCTGCAGAAAGAACAGGCTTCGGTTAATAACCTATCAATACTGGCTCGTTCCTTATGACAAATGCTGAGGCCAGGGCCAACGGCTCACACCCGTGAATCCCAGCACTTTAGGAGGCTGAGGTGGGAGGATCGCTTGAGGCCAGGAGTGCGAGACCAGCCTGGGCAACATCGCACGGCCTCACCTCTACGAAAAACAAAAACAGAAAACCCAGCCAGGCATGGTGGCATGCTCGTGTAGTCCTAACTTCTCAGGAGGCTGAGACAGGAGGATCACTTGAGCCCAGGAGCTCAAAGCTCAAGGCTGCAGTAATCACACCACTGCATTCCAGCCTGGGCCACAGAATGAGACTCTGTCTCAAAACAAACAAGCAAAAGACCCCCAAACCTACCAGGCTATTGTAATAACGTAACTCATAGGGGCCTGGGTGTGGAGTCTCGGGGAACCTGCTGTATTAGTAATTTTTTTGTAAATCTAAAACTGTTTCAAAATTAAGTTTTATAAAAAACAAAACAAAACAAAAAACAAAATCAGCAACACAGACAGAACCACTGTCCACAGTGCCAATAGCTCTCTGGGCTCATGTAGAAACTTTTTTTTTTTTTTTTTTTTGAGATGGAGTCTCACTCTGTCGCCCAGGCTGGAGTGCAGTGGTGCCGTCTTGGCTCACTGCAACCTCCGACTCCCAGGTTCAAGCGATTCTCCTGCCTCAGTCTCCCAAGTAGCTAGGACTACAGACGTGCACCACAACGCCCCACTAATCTTTGTATTTTTAGTAGACAGGGTTTCGCCACATTGGCCAGGCTGGTCTCGAACTCCTGACCTCTGGTGATCCGCCCACCTCGGCCTCCCAAAGTGCTGGGATTACAGGTGTGAGCCACTGCTCCTGGCCTAGTTCTTGTAGCCTAACATCATGTTGTCTTGATCTATCTCTGCCAAAAATGGAGGTTTGTGCTACTGTGTGGTTTGGCTGCATCATATTCCATCATGGGGATAGGCTGTCCTTGGCTCAGCATTCCCATACTGGTGGCGTTTAGATGTGTGTGTCTGAAGGCTTAAGCTGCAGGTTGGTTCAAAATCCAACCCAGACTACTTAAGTAAAAAGTAATTTCACCATGGCCCGTGGTCTCGAAGGAAATTGATGTTGGATTAATACTAAGGCACTCGTCGTGTTCTCTAGCACACTTCATGGTCGTTAATATTTAATGCTATTTTCTATCCGTTACGTCATCGTTTTATCCCTGAGTGAACATGGATGTCCCTAGAATATGGATCTTGTTCCGGGGTGTTTCTCTGTGTTGGGCCTTCCTGGGCTGCCCCCAGGAAGGCCCCAGTGCTGGAGCCTCCACCCAACTTGTGGGGGTCAGAGTAGCTCAGGGCACCCCAAGAAGGCCTGGGCTTTTAGCTTAAAATCAGTATGGCCTTTGCATATTGGGCCAGAATAAACACATCCATGTGTGGTTAAAGATAAAAGCATGTTTCATAACAACTGCCACGAGGAAGTAAACAGTACCCTATCTGTATGATTGTAGTGGACCTTAAAAAAAAAAAAAAGTCAAACAGGCACAAAAAAATAGCTTACATGAAAAAATGAAGTCTCATTATGCTGTTTGTGTCAATGTTGATGTTGGAGTTAAAGTGACACCATACTTCTCTGGCCCCTTTGCCTCTCCCTCCCTCTCTCCCTTCCTCCTCCCTCCCTCTCTCCCCTCCTCCTCCCTCCTTCCCTTTCTTCCACAAATGTTTATCCAGTGACTTCTGAGTGCCAGGAACTGTTCTAGATGTGATGGGCGCAGCAGGAACAAGACCTACAGGTTCTGGGTCCTCAGGGACTCATGGGGAAAGAAACAGATATAAACAAAGAAGAAAATCAGAGCCCTAGGCTGGGCGCGGTGGCTCACGCCTGTAATCCCAGCACTTTGGGAGGCCGAGGTGGGTGGATCACTTGAGGTCAGGAGTTTGAGATCAGCCTGGCCAACATGGTGAAACCTCGTCTCTACTAAAAATACAAAAATTAGCCGGACGTGGTGGTGTACGTCTGTAATCCCAGCTACTTGGGAGACTGAGGCAGGAGAATCACTTGAATTTGGGAGATGGAGGTTGCGGTGAGCTGAGATCGCATCATTGCATTCCAGCCTGGGCAACAGAGCGAGACTCCATCTCAAAACAAACAAACAAACAAAAAACAACAAAACAAAACAAACACGGAGAGCCCTGCCACTCTTGTGCAAGAACTGAAGTTGGGATGTGGCAGATGGGAGTGAGGGGCTCAGCATGGAGGGTCCTCCAGTGAGGGACCCCGGGGTGTGGCCAGTGTCAGAAGGAGGGCAGTGCTCCAGCCAGGAGATGTGCAGAGGCCCCAGGGCAGGAAGAGCTGACACAGGATGACAGGGACAGATCACACAGACCACAGGACAGAGGGGTGTGTATTTTATGCTGGGTGCCATTAGAGACCATAAGGGAGCAAGGTGATGAGGTCAATATTTTAGGAAGACCACTCTGGCTGCCACATGAGGATGATGGTGGAGGGAAACTGAGGCTGGCAGACCCCAGGGGTGTTCAGCACGTGGCCAAGCAATGCCTATGGGTCATAGACTATTTTTAAGACTTTTCTTTTTTGAGGGGAGACAGAGCCTCACTCTGTCCCCCAGGCTGGAGTGCAGTGGTGCAATCTCGGCTCACTGCAACCTCTGCCTGCCAGGTTCAAGCGATTCTCAAGCCTCAGCCTCCCGAGTAGCTGAGACTACAGGCACGTGCCACCACGCCAAACTAATTTTTTGTATTTTTAGTAGAGACAGGGTTTCACCATGTTGGCCATGGCGGTCTCGAACTCCTGACCTTAGGTGATCTGCCGCCTCGGCCTCCCAGAGTGCTGGGATTTCAGATGTGAGCCACTGAGACTGGCCTATTTAAAAAATTTGTAATTGTGGTAAAATACACATACGTTTACCACTTTAACCGTTTTTAAGTGTATGGTTCTGTGGCATTAAGCACATTAGCATTGCTGTGCAGCCATCACCACCATCTATCTCTAGAACTTTTTCATGGTCCCAAACTGAAACCCTGCACCCATTAAACAACAGCTCCCCAATCTGCCTCCCTGTTAGGCGATATTAATTGGATTCGGCCAACTCTAGGCATTCCTACCTATGCCATGTCAAATTTGTTCTCTATCCTAAGAGGAGATCCAGACTTAAATAGTAAAAGAATATTAACCCCAGAGGCAACAAAAGAAATTAAATTAGTGGAAGAAAAAATTCAGTCAGCCAAATAAATAGAATAGATTCTTTAGCTCCACTCCAACTTTTAATTTTTGCCACTGCACATTCTCCAACAGGCATCATTGTTCAAAATACTGATCTTGTGGAGTGGTCATTCCTTCCAATTAATGTAGCTATTTGGTCCAAGTACAATGCCTCCCCACCCGTGGCACCCATCATTGTACTTTCTGTCTCTATGAATCGAACTGCTCTAGGGACCTCCCGTCAGTGCAGCCTCACATGTGACCGGCTTACTGCACTGAGCATCAAGTCCTCAAGGTTCATCAATGTTGCAGCGTGTGTCAGAATTTCCTCCCTTTTTAAGGCTGGATAATATTCCATTGTATGCATGGACTACATTTTTTTTTTTTTTTTGAGACAGAGTCCTGCTTTATTGCCCAGGCTAGAGTGCAGTGGCATGATCTTGGCTCACTGCAACCTCCACCTCTTGGGTTCAAGCGATTCTCCTGCCTCAGCCTCCCGAGTAGCTAAGATTACAGGCACGCACCACTACGCCCAGCTAATTTTTGTATTTTTAGTAGAGACATGGTTTCACCATGTTTCCCAGGCTGGTCTTGAACTCCTGACATCGTGATCCACCCACCTCGGCCTCCCAAGGTGCTGTGGTTACAGGCGTAAGCCACCACGCCTGGCCGGACCACATTTGTTTTATCCGTTCATCTGTCGGTGGACGCAGGTGACTTCCATGTTTTAGCTCTTGTGAATAGCGCTGCTGTGGACATAGGTGTGGTTGACTCAACTTTTTCTTTTGTTACAAAAAGTATTGCATTTGTAGCAACCCAGACGGTACATGCTAATTGTAAGACAGCTGAATAACACAAAATGAGCAGTAAAGTAGAAAGGCGGTTCTCTCTCTCCCACCCCGTCCTTTTATATCCTTTGTAGGAGTCTCTGCAGCATCCTTCCAGAGTTTTCTTTTTTTCTTTTTTTTTTTTTTTTTTTTTTTTGAGATGGAGTCTCGCTCTGTCGCCTAGGCTGGAGTGCAGTGGCGGGATCTCGGCTCACTGTAACAAAGCGTCCCAAACCTAGTGGCCTCCAACTCTGGTCATATTATCTACTCACAGTGCGGCCAGGCTTAGCGCGGGGCTGGTCTCTGCTCTGTGGTGTCCGGGCCCTCCCTGGGGTGGCTTGAGCCTCAGCAGCCCAGCGGGTCACATCTGGGGTCTGGGGCTTCCACTGGCCGGGGCCCTGGACGAGAGTGCTGCCTTCTCCCCGACGTGCCCTCTCTAGTGTGGGGTCTGGGCACCAGGAGGAAAGAGGCAGAACCTTCCAGCTCTCTTGGGGCCTGGGCCAGCAACTGGAGGACGTGTTTCCTGCTATATCCTGTGGGACCCAGCTGTCTCAGGGCCACCCTGCTCCAGGGCAGGGCAGTGGAGGCCCCCTTTGGAGTGGGAGCAGCTGGGGTCGGGGAGGGAAGGAACACACTCTCTGAGGCCGTCTCCCACCATGTCCTTTGCCTTGGACCTTTTGGCCTCATTTGTGTTTTTCCCCACTCCTTCTTAAAGCCACTGGTCCTCTGCCTCCGGGCTCTGCGGACGCCCTCTGGGCTGCTCCTTCCTGCTCCAAGGTGCTCTGTGGGAGTTGCCGACAGAACTGTGTAGCCTCAAAGGGCTCTGGGTTGATGTCAGAGCCAGGGGCGCCCTCCCCACACCGAGGTTGTACAAATATTAATTTCATGTTCTGAGTCCTGACGGCCACCTGGCAGAGCAACAGCACCCAGGGCATGACCTGGGTGTCGTTACTGGGGTGGGAGCTGGGCACCCCCAGCCGGGCCCGCGTTTCTGGGTGTGAAATTTGGCTTCTGCCTCCGTTTTCCTCACCTGTGAACTGGGGGTGATGCTGGTTCTGTTAGAATCTCTTGGGATCTTGGGTCCACTGCACCTGCACGCACCTGTGGCTTCTGCAGTGGTTGCATTTCTTTGTTGTTTAGACAAATTACATGACTCCATGTCCCTCCCAGATGTGACTGGTGGCTCTTGGTGCTGGGAAAGTGCTGGGTGCGGAGCCACCTGTTGCTCTCGTTCCGTTTCCTCTTGGGATCCCCGCGTGCCCTGCCTTGTCGGGTGCGTTGCTGGGCTCAGGGTGACAAGGTGGCCTCTGGGCCTCATCACCCTCCAAAGGCCCAGACGCTTCCTCACAGTCCCCAGAATGAGAGGGAGGAGGGCTTGGCCCTCTCTGGCTCCCTGCCCGGCTCCTGTCCTCCTGACTGGGGGCAGTTACTGAGGCCCAGGACTCTGAGGGGTGACAGGGGCCCCACGCTCCATGGAAACCACGGTGGGAGCTCTTGTGGGGGCCATAGGCAGGGGGCCTCATGGGGTGGGGGCTCCTAGAACACAGAATCCGAGCCAGGCCTGGAGGACCTGGAGTTGGCAGGCTATTCTGCAAATCCCACCCCACATCTGAGCCCGGGCCTGGAGGTGGCAGGTGAGGGCCCCTGGGCAGGGGCCGCTGCTCCGTCCCTGGGAGCCACTGGTACCCATGGCCCACCCCTTGAACGTCTCGTCCGATTCTGGGCCTGGAACCGATGATGCACGTACCTTTGCAACCAAGGTGCTCCACCGTCTTGGCCTCAGACTCCTAAGTACCTCACTTGGTGATGTGTTTACTGCTGGCTGAGAGGCCGCTGTGTGCCTTTGTAGAGCGGTGCTCCTCAGCGCCTCCTGTGTGCTGGGCATGTGGAGTTGCATGGGGTGCAGCCGAGCTAAGTGGGACCCTCAGCACAGCACGTTGGTGGGGATGTCCCCTGCGCAGGACCAGGGCGGGCTTGCTGGGCACTGCAGAGTTTGAGCTGAGCTGCAAGGACAGGAAGAACTGTCGGGAAGTTGGGTAGGGTGGGATCCCTGGAGGCCAGGGCAGGTGCAGAGGAGGTAAAAGGGGGCTTCAAGTCCTCATGTGGCTGGAACCAAAGCATGTGAGGAGTTTCAGGCAGTGAGGGGCTGAATCCCGGTGGTCGTCAGGGTGCCCTGCTGAGCGCTTTGGGGCCCTCTGAGGGCTTCGGAGCCAGAGAAAGATGTGATTGGAGCTGTGCTTTAGGAAGCCAGGGCAGGGGTTAGGGTGCTGGAGGAGGGAGGGTCAAGGTGGTGGTCATGGGGGGCGGGGGCCAGGGTGCTGAAGGAGGGAGGGTCAAGGTGGTGGTCATGGGTGGGGAATGGGGAGTGGGGATACCCAGGCTCTCTTCTCCTTTGCCAAGCATGCCTGAGGCTGCTCCTGGGATGGGGCCTATAGGACCCGTGACTCCCGCAGCATCTGAATGACCCTGACTTTCCTTGTGTCTGCAGATGGCATCCATAGCGTCACAGCCTTCTGCACCCTGCGTGTCACCATCATCACGGACGACATGCTGACCAACAGCATCACTGTCCGCCTGGAGAACATGTCCCAGGAGAAGTTTCTGTCCCCACTGCTGACCCTGTTCGTGGAGGGGGTGGCCGCGGTGCTGTCCACCACCAAGGACGACGTCTTCGTCTTCAACGTCCAGAACGACACCGACGTCAGCTCCAACATCCTGAACGTGACCTTCTCGGCGCTGCTGCCTGGTGGCGTCCGTGGCCAGTTCTTCCCGTCAGAGGACCTGCAGGAGCAGATCTACCTGAACCGGACGCTGCTGACCACCATCTCCACGCAGCGCGTGCTGCCCTTCGACGACAACATCTGCCTGCGTGAGCCCTGCGAGAACTACATGAAGTGCGTGTCCGTGCTGCGCTTCGACAGCTCCGCGCCCTTCCTCAGCTCCACCACCGTGCTTTTCCGGCCCATCCACCCCATCAACGGCCTGCGCTGCCGCTGCCCGCCCGGCTTCACCGGCGACTACTGCGAGACGGAGATCGACCTCTGCTACTCCAACCCGTGCGGCGCCAACGGCCGCTGCCGCAGCCGCGAGGGCGGCTACACCTG